>NC_081425.1:19739713-19813467 GCF_949786415.1 Peromyscus eremicus | reverse complement strand
ACAAGACTTGGTAAACTATTTGGGCTAAAATTCCAGAGTTTAAGTTAGTGTTAGATCATATGAAAAAATCAAAGAAAAAGAATCATTTGGGTTTTCACACAAAATGACAAATAGAAAAAATATAAGAAGAAAAAAAATGAAAAGATAAAAAGACAAGGAAACCATTCTTAGTTACAGATGCAAATTTTATCAGCTTCTCTACTTTACTCTACTTTACTCTAGCTTAATGATTCCCAACCTTTCTAAATCTGGGACCCTTTAGTACAGTTCCTCATGTTGTGGTGACCCCCAACCATAAAATTATTTTTGTTGCAACTTCATAACTATAATTTTGCTACTGTTACAAATCATAATGTAGATATCTGTATTTCCAACAGTCTTAGAAGACCCCTGTGAAAGGGTCAATTTGCCTCCAAAGGTTTGCCGACCCACAGGTTGGGAAAGACACTCTAGTTCATTCTTTTCTTGGTCGTATACACTTACAAAAGAAAGAGTAGAATTCAAATCAGATCGTTTCTTTTAAATGGTAGAAAGAGACCAGTACCGAAAGCAAAACAGAAGCATCCCTGAATGGATGATGGAAGAGGGAAGTTTAGTATCCAGAATAATGTGCTCAGGGAACAGACCCTGAGTCATGCCTCATGCCGGTGGCAGTGGCGACAGGATACAGAAGTCGCAGATGGGAAAGTGCTGGGAAGCCCAGTAAAAAGGAGGTTCCAGCTCCCTCCTGGAATCCAGGTGTTTGCAGGTCAAGACAAGGGTGGCATTTTCTGTATTCCCATCCAGAAGTGTAGAGCATGCCAGTGGAAAGGAGCCTGGCTACTGCCACAATTTTTGTTTTTGAAAAAGAAAATAAATCAGAAAGCGCTTTTGGGGCAGCTTAAACCAGAAAAAAAAGAAACATGTCCATTCTTACCCTAATGGATATAATATCCTTATGCTCTCCAAGAAAATCGCTGTTCCTCTTTGACCAACCTTGCTGGTTTTAGGGAAGTAATTAATCTGCAACTATTCCGATTCCCTTTCAGATTCCCTTCTCAGCACGACGGTGGGGGAAGCGTTAGAGTTCTTACACCTCCCCCTGCTGGGTGGTAAACAGGATGTGCAGCCTTTGTATGTAAAGCTTTGTTGGCTTGTTTATCCGGAGAACAGCTAAATATAACATCAGCTTGTTATTGTAAAAACAAGATTCCTTCCGTCGTTTCCGATCTCTGAAAAAGTTCAACCCGTAAATTAAAAACACGAAGAGTAATAGAATCTCCTGCAGAAACTATTTTTCCGGAAGTCGGAGCGACAGTGGATTTTAGTTTGATTCCACAGTAGGCCTTCAAAAATCTACATTTCCGAAATTCAACCTCAGAAACGACTTGAGATGGATCGTTGGGATTTCATTTAGATTGCACCTGCTTGCTGCCACTTTCTGTACCGGTTTTATCTTTTAGCCGGGGCAGAGGTGTGAGGGTTACCAGTCACTAAAACTGCTCCAACTTCCCAGCTCCTTGCAGCTGGGCGGCTGCCATGTGTCAGCCTCAGCCTGTGGGTGGTACAGATGATCCTGGGAGAATCGCCTGGCCTGTGTGCCTACATGTCATGCTGAGCTGAGATACTCTGTACATTTCCATTTCTTAACCAATAACATCTCTGAAATCTCTCTTGCCTTCATAATTCCAAGTGTAAAGACATACCTCGATATATTTCATTTTAGCCTACTGGTATTTCTAATGGTTGCTTTAGTTCTGTCACGGACTCTCTTCACAGCAGAGGAGGGGATGAGTGTTCTGGCCTGTTCTCAACAGTGTCTATAACTAATTGTATAACCCGCAGAACACCCCAAAGGGTATTCTTGAGCTAAAATGGTTTTGGTTTAGAAGAAGGCACAGAACCCAAACACCATTTCAGGATGGAAAATTGTTAAAAGTAACACAGTTAAAAGTAACAGCAGATAGGGGGTGATAAGATTTGAAGATCAATGTTTAAAATGCTTTCTTTGTACCTCTATTATTCTGTTTGTTGGACCACGGCGTCCATTCCTGTCACTTTCCTTTCTCCAGGCTTCTCTTGCTTTTTACTTCATAGCCACTCCAAGAAAATACTGTTAAAGTCAACTTGATTACTTTAAAAAATGCTTTACTGATTATTAAACTCATGACACATTTAATTTGAGTTTCAGCTAGACAATGGCTTTCATGGCCAGGATTCTGTTTTCCTTAGGGTTTTTTCTTTTTATTTGTTTTTCTTTTTACCTTGTGCTGGGCATGTTTCTTTTTACTTGTTTTCTCCTGGTCTTCCTATGCACCTGGTACATCCTGATCTCCCTGGAAAGGTTGCAGTTCTGGGGTCTGTGTCCTGGGTGCTCTCTTTTCCGCTGTTGACAGTTCCCGTGTGCTTGGTTGTGTGCAGGGCTGTCATAGAGGAAAAAGTGCCTAGCATGTACTTGCGCTGCCTCAGGCTATTGCTGGGGCTGGCGGTTCCCTGTGCAGCAGCCAGGCCAGTCAAGGTATTCTCTGCTCATCTCCCTGCATATGAACGATGCAGTTTGCCCTTCCTTGCTCTGGAGGAAAGGACAGCAACTACCTTTTGCTTCTTCTTCCTCCTGAGCAAGGTGCTTTCATGACTCCAGAGGAAAGAGGTGCCGCCTTGCAGGAAGAGAGAACAGAACCTATGTAACAAGTTCTAGGATGTAGAGGGTTTTCAGTGGTTAGGGAAACATTAAAGGTTCCTTACTTGGACACAATGCTAACTGTGGGGGCCGGTTAAAGACAGGCACACAGATGAGGCCAAATTTTACAGAAATGACTTCCCTGTTCCAGCTTCGTGACTTTTCCTACTTTGCATCAGCTTGTTCTGAATTCAGGGATATTCTTTACTTCTTGGTACTACATTCTATGCTGACTTTATTCACTGTTTCATTTAGAGCAGTGGTGCTCAACCTGAGGGTTATGGCCCCTCTGGGAGTTGAACAATCCTTTCACAGGGGTAGCCATCAGAAAACACAAATACTTACATTATGATCGTAACAGTAGCAAAATTACAGTTACGAAGTAGCAACGAAAATAATTTTATGGTTGAGGGTCACCACAACATGAGGAACATTCGGCAAGTTGAGAACCACTGATACAGAGATTCATTGCTATCATTTCTGGATTTCCCCAAAGATTTTGCCGACATTTGTACATTGATAATCACCCTCCCCCCAGGCATTATCTGTTTGTGAGAGTGGCTTTCACTCTTTATACTTACCACATCTCCCTACTGATGCCTCACAGAAGATAGGAGACGGACAGAGATGTCAATTGTCTTGTTCTTTTATTTCTCAGGACATTACATAGTTTAGAGTCTCTAAGGTATTTTATAATTTGATAGCAATGTGAATGTGCAGGGTAAACAGCACCTGCTACTTGAGATGGAGGGTGCAAAGAAAATAAATGCATGGTGAGAATAAGGTACTGATCACATTTCTGAACTCCATGTAAGGATTCCAGATTCAAGCAAATGCCTTTGTGGCATTTTAGAATCCTCTATCCTGGTTCTTCCCACTCCATCTGCTTCAGTGTGTGTTCAGTTTCAAACCTGCTTCTGGTCGTTAGGTTTTAAGACTCCATGTCTTAAAGAAGAATATCTCCTTTCACACCTCTCCTCAGGATGCCTCCACGAAAGAATGGAGATCCTCCGTCTGTTTTATCTCCACCACCATCATCCTAGTTATTCCTGAAAGGACTGGATTTCAGTGATCCCTATTTCAAACCTCAAAAATCCCTTTAGATTTTTAATCTGCAATTCCCAGTGTTTGCCAATTTAGGACCATCTGCAAATTAGTTAATGTGCAGTTTAGCCTTTCTTTGAAATCAGTAATTAAGATGTAAAGTAAGACTGAGACTAAGACTAATTCCCTGGGCTTCCCACTGGGACCTCTCCTGAGCTCCATAACTCTTTCATCAGCACCTCTGGCTTATCAACTTCCAGCCAAATCTCCAGCTATTTCACTCGATATGTAATTAAGCTGATGTATGAGGATCACCAGATTAATTTCTGTTTTGTAAAATGCTGTCTGGGATACATATTTATTTGACTTGGTTTTGTATTTACATGTGTGGAAACCTTATAACCAAGATGAAAGGAATATTTTCAGTTAGACTAACCCTGGCTTTTCCCGTTAGCTAATCTCCTGCACTGAAGACAGACACAGATAACCCCTCAATATTAATTCTATTATTTAACTGCAGCCAAGTTCAGAATCTAGACTATAACTGCAACACAGGGATGCTTTTCTCCTTTCCTTTTATTTTAAATGTGTTCTAGCTTTCTAGCATCCTTCAAGGTATTTAAGATTTAAAAAAAAAACTGCCTTTATTTTAATAAGTTTATTCACTTATTCCCCCATTAGCCATAGAAGAACCTTTTGTTTTCAGGTCTTAGGCATTTTCTATTAGCTGCCAATTATCTATGTCTCAGACTGACATTCAAATAATTAAATATTCAGGTGCACCGATCTTGCCACCAAGGGTTTTATGAGCATTTGAGAAATTTGTTTAAGTTTAATTGGGAAATTAAGCCATGGGGCAACGTTACTGTGGAGCTACACTGCTGTGCTCTGAGTAACCAGACTAATCTAGGTCAGAAAAGCACAATAGGACCCACAAACACCCAAAGAACATGAAATCGTGCTTTTAATGACTGCCAAATTCTGAGGTATGTTAATCTTCCCTTTCTGGGACTCTTTCTTCCTCTAGTGTGCCGACCAGTCTCTGCTTTATAACCTAAATCTTCTTAATGATTTCTAGCCCCTGCCTCTTTCCTCTGGCTCTTTTCTCCCATCAGAACTTACTCAAGTATTTTATTACTCGTGTGTCTGCAAAACATATCGCTCTTTCCTCTGCAGTGTCAGATACCATTCCGAGCACTCCGCGTCAGATGTCGGTTTCTCTGTTGCTGGGAAATGCATCCAGACAGGCAGTGAACATTTTTATTCGGCTATAAATACACAAGAGTTTATGATGTATGTGCGACTCTAGCATGATGGGTTTCTTCCCAGCTGAGACTAACCCACACAGGATGAAGGGGCCTGGCTCATTTGATATTTTCTTTGAGAACATATTCTTGTTTTTCAGTTAATGTAACTTCAAATTAATAAAAGGTAATGGAAAGACAGAAAAGAAGATAAACAGAAAGGAAAGACAGACAGAAGAAGGGTTGACTTGGGAGACCAGCGGGAAGTGCGTATCTAAACACATTTCCAATCAAACCTCAAACCATCCTGATTGTTTTCTGTTATATAACGTTTACTGCGCTTTGACATTCCTCCTCTCCCAAAGGGGTACTGAGTTCTCTTTGGATGAAAAACTTTAAAGGTGTACAGCTATATGTCTCTATTTGGCCTTCTTACTAGGTATATGAATTAGCTGAAAATATTAAATTGTTTTATGAGGCAATTTTCTATTCTCTCAAAATCACAACCGCATAAGACAGATGTAGAAATATTAGGTTCACTTTTTAAAAGAAGCTTTTCAACTAGGGACTTGAGAAAAATTAACTAACACTTTGTGTTGTTATGAGGTGGGCTCCTTGTTGTGAGTCAGGAAGCTGCCCGTGTCCATCACATGTAGGAGCTTCTAGAATCTTGATTTTGGTCTGAAGCTCTATCCTTGTTTCTGACTATATACTATTATTTTCTTTTTCTTGCTGTTTTACATTGATTGTGCCTTAGGATCACTAAATCTGATACAGAAGACATGAGAATAAATGTGATGCATCCTTGTTTCTCCAAACATATAGAGGCATGGTACCACAGTGTTTTAACGAAATTCATCATCTCATGTTGTCCGAATTATAACACGTCCATTTTTGTTCTTATATTCCTTGGATAAACATTTTCTAAATAACTTATTTATAAGATAATATAACAGACTAAACATGAGAATAAGTGTTCTAAGCTAGGCAGAATTGGTTTACCACATAGATACATTAAAAAAAAAGAAGTTATTGTCTTAAGTCTTCAGCTCTTTCAAATGGTTTAACAAACAGAAGTCATGATATCAAATTTAACTATCATCCTATATGAATTGTATTGGGTCTGCTATTAAAAGGCCATATATATGAAGTTATACAGAAAGTTAAAAACAACTATTCTACCTGTTAACCTTAACTACCTCCCAAAGGCTCATGCCTCCAGATGATAGCTGCTAGAAGCTGATGAAACCTTTTAGGAGGTTGGAAGATAATTTGGCACTCAAGAGTGTGTCTTTGAAGGGGATTGGAGGACACCAGTCCTTATCTCTCCTGTTCTCCGTAAGATCATGCTCTATCTTATCACACGCCTAAAGCCACACCAAGCAGCCATGGGCTGAGACTTCCAAAACAGTGAACTAACATAAATCTCTCCCCCCTTTACACTGTTTACCTCTGACATTTTGCCACAGTAACTGAAAGGTGTCTAGCACACTACTCTTTAGTCAAGTCTAAGGTTATTAAAATTTAGAGAAGTAAAGATCTCGGCCACAGTGGTACCAAGTGCAAGTGGCATCAGTTGACCAGAACTATGATTGGTCAGCATGCTCTGCCAGGCCTGTCCACAGAATGGTGACTTTCTGCAAGGAAGACTGAAGTGAGGAAGCAAGAAAATCCTGTTCTTTGGGAGAAAATATCTATCTACAGCTCTGATTTGAACTTCAGCAAATAGTCCCAAATGAACAAACAAAGCTACTTTCTACTTATGAATGATGGAAAGCAACAGAAATATTAACAAGTAGTAAAGGTGTTTAATTAGAGCCCACAGATAAATCAATACAAGATGGCTTGGGTTTGATATTTAAGTTAGCCACACAGGGTCAGCCATTTCACTATGGAAACAATTTTAAACTCTAGGACTCTGTGAGTGTGTTCACCATTATGAAAGTCCTAAAATCTATGCGTTATGCTTTCCTTTATTATCTTGTTTGGTGACCTGTGGAAGAGGTGGAATACCACAGACACCATTAGATGGCAGTATCACACAAAACTATAGTTCAACTTAGAAAAAGATTAGGTTTTAAATTGCCAAAATTTGGTTTGTCAGATAGGTAGCAAGAATAGCAAGAGTACAGCAAATACTCTGTTGGTGGCATGTTTTCAAATGCAAGAAAAGGAAACTCCGATTGGAGATTTAAAGAAAGTAAAGGCAATATGTAGAGAAGAAAAGAAAGTCTAAGAAAGGCAGTAAAGCTGTGACAGGTCCCGACGGTCCAAAGACTGGGCTCAGGCACCAGAGGACAACTGCACCAGGCCCTTGATGGCACAGGTGGAGTTGCAGGGTCTGGTAAAAGTTTTTGAACACCATTGTTTTACCAGAAAAATACTAAAAAGAAAGTAGTTTAATCGTTCTATGATGTTTTGTCTAAATTTAAAACAAAAAAAATAACATCTATTTCATCTGGATAGAGATAATTTTGATGCTCTAAAAGCAGGATATTTACCTAAAAATATTCCTTCAGATAGTGATTTTCTATGTAAAAATACCTTTTTAAGTAAAATACCAAGTCCATTAAGTCCATTTTAATAATTATTTGGTTCAGTTTTAGAAACGAGTGTTATTGTACACAAAATTCCAGTTTAATAAATGGAATCAGATTTGTTCTAAATATTTGTTTTATAGACTTCTGTGTGAACATGTTAATAAGAAAACATTGAGAACACAATGAAAATTTTACATCAAAATCATTTTCATAATGATCTAGTAGATAGAGTACCTAGGCATTATTTTATATGTTATACACAAGGGTGTCTCTACACAGGGATATAGAAACTACCAAACTGAAAAACACCGCTCAAAGGTTTTAATTTCCCAATGGTGTGGATTTCGGTTTTTCAGAACATAGTGTAACTCTCCTGTTTAACACTGTTTGCTCCTCCGTTTCTTATACGACCAGCCCTTGACATAATGACGACGAAGCAGCTAATGGAGACCAGAGCCATGACAGCTTTGAACAACATGAGATATTATTCACCCCAGGGACATTTTGGAAGTCAGCCATATTCCATCACGAACCAGGCTTGTTCAGTGTCGAGACCAGCAGAACTGGTGTCTCCCTTCTCGAGTGAATTCCCTTCAGCAGAGGACTAGTCTAGTTTGTTGAGTATTCTAGCTCATATCCAACGATGTTCTTACACTAAGATCATCTGTTTAGGGGATGGCTTTGGAGTCATATTTTATTTATTTTGTGTGCACGTGCATGAACATGGGAAAGTCAGAGCACGACTTGCAGGAGTCGGTTCGCTCCTTCTACCACATGGGTCCCAGGAATTAAACTCGGGTCATAAGACTTGGAGGCAAGCACCTTTACCTGCTGTGTTATCTCACTGATCTAGCTTGTAGATGATGATGATTCTTGAAGTTAAAATTCTTCCCCTACCCTTCTAGAAGAATCACACCAAAAGGATTCCCTGTATTTAGGGGCTGATTCTTTGGTGCTCCAGGCCATATTGTTATCACCAGCTGCGGTCAGGGGGAAAAAAAAACCCTCACCCCTGTGATGTAACACTGTACAATTATGCACATAATGTGGATTTTATGCTTTTCTCTGAAACATCTGGCATGTTATATTTTCTAAAAGCATGGCTTGAATAGCCAGACCTCCTGTAGTATTTTAATATCAATGTCCCTTTATACATATTAGTGACCATGTTTGTGCCAGTTTTTGAGATACCACATTCTAACTTATCACCTCTTGAGTGAGTGTAAATTCAGAATGCCTGCCAGGAGGTGATGTGTTTGTTTCAGGAGCTAATATCTACCCTAATCTAAATACCAAATGAATTTTAGATTGTCATTCTAGCCCAGCATTAGCCTTGGCCCTTGGGAAAATCGTTGTTTATGAATTCTGTTCAGGTCCTCAGAATTAAGAATTGATTTATTTAAACTTTGTTGCTTACATTATATTTGCATTTCTGAGATATTAGGAAAATGGGCACAGTTATTACATGTGTCCATGGAAAAAAAAAGTTGGCAATAAAAAGTTTTAAGCAAATTTTCTTAAGATCTCATTCTATTCTTAAGAATAAAAAATACACCACCTAGGGAAAAGCAAAACACTGTCTAGAAATTCTTGTGAGCCAGCATCTTTTTCACTGATGTATTCTCTCTCCTTGAAGTGGGGTAATGGGGCAAGGACTTCTTAAAATAGAGTACCATTACTTGTTAAGACACCATCTTCGTAGGACTGTATTCTCTCTTCTCTCCTAAAAACCATGTGGGAACAAACAAGTGACAATAAAAAGAAAACAAATGACGCAAAGTTAAAAATACAGAGAAAATAAGAGAAAAAAAATTGAGTGTGGCTCCTATATTTGGAAGTGATAAAAATGTTCTTTAACAGACTTGTAAATGAAAATTGTCTGTGTTCATTTATAGGCTGGTTCTGGGAATTAGTATAATACTTCTGATTGTGTTGGAATTTTAAAGTCACTGTAGAATTATTTTAAGTAACTGCAACAAAAGAAGACTAATGTATTACAAAGTTAAAAGGTAAGTGTTACTTTATGTAGGCAATTCTCCACAACAGCTCCTTACTTAGTGAGGTTGGAGGGGCTTTTCCTACCATATTTTAGCCCTTGCCTGAGTATAAATGTTAGACTCAGTGATTTGCAGCCATTTTTTTCATTTTTCTTTATTAAGAAATTTTCTACTCACTCTACATACCACCCCCAGATGCCCCCTCCTCCCTCCTCCCACCCCCCAGCCCTCCCTCCCAAGCCACCCCACATCCCCACCTCCCCCAAATCAAGGTCTCCCATGGGGAGTCAGCAGAGCCTGGCACACTGGGCCTAGGCAGGTCCAAGCCCCTCCCACTGCACTAAGGCTTGCAGGCATTTTTTTTTTTTTTTTTTTTTTTTGAGTCATCTCAGACCTCAGAGGCCTTGACTAGGGTCTTCTTCCTGAACTTTTTTTATGTGTTTTTTTTTTAATGTGTGTGTGTGTGTGTGTGTGTGTGTGTGTGTGTGTCTTAATGTGGTTGACTATAACAAAATGGTTTCTGTGATGGTTTCCATATCTAAAATACCGTTCACGCATTCTATCGTCAAATTCTATGACTGCACAGTAACTGGCTCCCTAGATAAGGAAACCAAGTTTGTGATTTGTATCTTCTAGTGCTTTCACAGCATAATGGTTCTCGGAGATATGAAAGAGCAACAGCCACGGCACCGCAACACAGAACATGTTGGAAACAGATGGCAGTGTACTCACCCTTAAGTGGAAGGACAGATGGAGCAGGACTTACAGTCTAACCCTAGATGCTTTGAAGGGGTTGAATGACAGGACAGAAGTTTTTTTTTTCTTCTTTTTTAATTTGTAACATCACTTGGCCAAAGAAAGAGAGGAGAGGGACCCTCGGTCGAATCTGTGATGTACTGGTAGACAGGACATATTCAAATGCCAGCAATATGACAGACTGAAAACTGTGAGAGAATTCCCCACTAACACACAGGAAGCACTGTATAAAATACAATATTCTTCTAAGAAAAGTCAGAAAGACAAATTAGAAACTGGAAAATTCCTAGGTACAGAGTCAGGAGCTGTAACCATAGGCAGGGCATAAGCATACAAACTGGGGCTTTGGTCGCAGAAATATTGACAACCAAATGCAGGCAGGAAGAAAACTGGAGGGAACCTCATACAGAGTGTGTAGTACACAAGAAGGAGGAGCCTAGAGGGGCTGCCTCTTTCTTAAAGGACAGCCATGGGAAGAGTTAAGAGACCTTATCTCTAGATGAATCGATAACCCTCCCAGGAGAAATCAAGATTTCAAGTCTAAAACTATGCTGCTGTGTTGTGTATATTCACAAACATAAATGAATGAATGGACTATCCAAAGCTGAACCAGTGATATCTCTGGAGGATTCTTATGTTTAACTTCACAGAATCCTCCAGAGATATCACTGGTTCAGCTTAGAGCATATAGCACACAAAAGGCCTCTCCTAGAGGGTAAGTGTAATAAATAAAATATGAACCCAGACAGCTCACAAAGATTGGCTGGGACTAGGGAGAGGTTGGTGAAAAGCCACCAATTTCAGATAGGCAGGAAGAGTAAGTTTAAGAGGTCTATCATTAAAATTGGAAACTAGTCAAAAACTAAGTATTTCATGCTTGAAAGTTGAGATTACAGGTATTCCCCCAAAAAACAAATGAAAGGGTTGAGACAAGGCATATGTACTTTGACCTACTTAGCCATTTCCCAATGTATACATACAGCATGCTTTGTATTTTGAACCAATTAAAAAGTAATAAAGGGTATACTCACAATAAAGTTACAAGCTACCTGAGGGAATGATAACCACAAGGAAATACCGTACAAAACAAGAACTGACTGATAATGAGACAATTGAAAAGTTACAATGACGTAAATATGTGTGAGCATGTGCAAGTCAACAGGGCCGGATGCTCGTGATCATTTTCTGCCTTATGCTTTCTTCATTGTGTAGGAAGCTATCTATGTGTGATAAAGATTCTTATTTTACTGTTTCTCTGTGTTTATGTGCCGACTCTTGGGAAACTTTTCAGGTTGCTTTCATTTGAAAAAGCAACACAAATATGTAATTTTCCCAGAGAATTCTGGGTTTATCTGGAATGCTGTAGACAATTCTAATATTCTTTTTTGTAATGAGCTTTATTTTTTCTTTTCAACTGAGCCTTCCATCTCTTTTTTTCCTTCCTGACTGTACTTTGGCAACCATGGACAAAGACAACAAAATCATGGATATAGTTACTTTCCCCAATCAAGCTCCCACTTCCAAACCTGTGTATTGTTTGTGGGTAAGTGACAATGAGCGAGGCCATCTGAATTGTAAGATTACATTTTTCTTAGGTTTGTGCACTCTCTGATGTTATTGCTAAAGTACAAGGTGGTTTATTAGTATCAGAGTTTGAGGAGACAGTGAAGTTACACTAGATATTATGTCTTTCCTGTATGTCTACAGGAGCACAAATAACCTTTCTTTTTCTTCAAAAAAAAAAAAAATCAGCTTAGAGCCTGGGGTGGGGGCAGACATACTCAGCTCTCGGAGGGAGGGGCAGAGTTAACAAGGGGCTGCCTTCAAACATAGTTGAAACCCAGGGGGATTTTCATCACAGGATTTTGGCTCGGGAAGGTCTTTGAAGATTTTTGGGTTTTCACTTAACAGGTGGTCCTGCGCCTGCTGCTCTCTCTGTTGATCTGAAGCCACACGGCCCAGCACGGCTCCTACTGCCTGAGTCTGGAGGTAAGGCCCCAGGAACTGCTCCTTTCTAAAAAAAAAAAAAAGTTTATTTACATCCAATAATTACTTTTCTTATGAGAAGGTTGCAATCTCCCTTCTCCTCTTCCCCACCCACTACCAACCAGCACCCCAGGGTTTTGGCATCAATACCTGCCCCTCAATTACATCAGAGAAAATCTGAAAGGACGGATAGCGGGAGTGGAAACTGTCCACTAGATGGCAGAATTGATTAAGCTGAATATTGCGTCCTGCACTGAGACTTTGAACTTCAGGCACAGAATCCAGATGGAAGGGCAGATAGATAACGCTCTAAGATCTGGTGCTCCATGTTTTCCCCAGTGTGACTCCTGAGCTGTCCACGGGTGCTCTGAACTGCTCTGGGCAGTACTATTGTTACAGTCCACAGAGGTGACACTTTAGGGAGTGACGTTATAGTGTCTGGCAGCCTGTTACATATTGTGATGCTGTCACTAGAGGCTAGAGATGCCTCTAACGGTCCTAGTTAGGAAATGGTGACCTCCAAAGTCCCGACTGTCCACTCACAGGAAGTCAGGCACATTCTGTGTGATGTCCCATGAGGAATACTGACAGCATCCCTCATTTAGAGAGATAATATTATCTACCAACTCTGAATTCTCTGTTGTTGCAAACTGGCCCGGTTTTAGTCCTAGTAATGAGTTTACACAGCTAAGTTATTTGCTGTGACATTCTCATTGAGTATCTTTACAGACTGCTTCAAGATAGAAACAAACACCATGGGAAAAAAATAGAGAACTCAGTATTCAAAATGAACTGTACATTTTATTCATCTCAAGTTTGTTCATTTAACATTTATCTGATTTATTTCATGCGGCAGTTCAGCTTTTCAACACAATTGTGCTGTTTAAAAACACACACAGTCCTCCCGGACTTGAAGTTTAATGCAACCCTTGAACGATAGCCTTTGTATGATCAACGGGGATCCCCAGTGACCACTCAGTTATTGAATGCTTACTCTCAGGAACATGCCTTAATTACTTTATTTCAACATTTTACAATACACAGGAAAGACGCAGCTGCTGGTACCAATTCCATTCTTTAGAAAAGGAGCCAAGGCCCAGAACAGTGAGCAGACTTCACAGATCACATAGCTATTGATTATAAAGTATAATAGGAAGATAGAGTTATTCAGGACTTCAATATTTCACTTGCAGTTTCCTTATTGAACAATACATTTTTATTTCTTTAGTTCAATTTTAACATTATAAGCACCGTGCTTGTATTAAATGGTTGCATGTAGGCAACTTTTATATATTCTCTTTGTAATTTATAACTAAATACACTACACATGGACTAAAAATGTGAAAGTCATATGTACTATGAGCTAGGCATCAATTAATTGTGATTTGAACACAGAACTCAACTTTTCCCGGCAAATATGAAATATTGGATTGGCTGTTTTATATAGAACACTGAATGGCGGGCCTAGGCTTGAATGGATGAATATGTTGTCATTTACTTTTGCAGCCAAGGCAGTTGTTGCTATTACCACTTCTGTCTGTGGTTACAGACCATGTGTTACTGAGTGATAGCATTATTTTACATCTTATGTGTCTTCCATAATGATGACCCAACAGCTAAAAAGTGATTCCAGCTCTTTCCCTTAAGTCATTACAGACTTGGAGAACAGTGTCAAAGAAATATGAGAAAGCCCCATAAACTTTTCATCTAGCTTTATCTTGTCACTGAGTAAAGACACACTTGTCAAAAACTCCTAACTGTCCTCTAATCCTGTGCTTTATTTAGATCTTCACCTTTCCCCACCCATACTTTCCTCTATTCTGAGGTCTAGTCTGGGACCCTGACAGGTAACCTTGCTTTCTCTTTTTATCTAACTAGTGCTTAAATGTGAGGAGGTGGAACCACCTCCTCACTGCCCATTTGCTTTGACCTCACTACTTTAAAAGCCAGGGGTCTCATGCAGATCCCACAGATATGGAGTCAAATAGGAACTCAGTGTGTGCAGACCTAGGTCTGAGCTCTTTGTGTGGGATAGGGGCTGGTTTAGTCTCAATAAAATGTACGGTTTCTAAAGAGGGGCTGGGAGTACTGCCCTCATAGTTAAGCCTCAGAACTTTTGGGTAGACTTGGGTATCCACACTGGCCATTAGCATTGCTCAGCTAGGAGTTTCCTAAATAATCATCGAATCAGAATGCATTTGCAATTTAGAATTTCTGCTCAGCCAAATTTTTATAGGAAATCCCCTAGAAAAATCCCCTCCTGCCTTTGCTTACAGGGGCAGTGTTTAGAGTTCTCCAGGTTAATGAACCCGTATTCCCTTTAAACTTCGTGTCAGCCTTTTTATTTTAGTTCCTAATCCCTTCAACTCATGTCTAATGTCCCTGAATCCTATCTTGCTTAGCTATTCAAAAAAGAGACCATTTTATCTATTCAAAAATCTCTCCATGTGCATTGCTGTTGAGGAGACTTTTAAAGCAGATTTTTAAAGTAGATTTTTTAAGCATCCTTTTGGACAATGACCCTTTTCATTTCTTAGTCTATCCTGTAGGTAAGTCATCACTTCATTATGAGACTACTAAAAAGGTTTCCCTATTATAATGTCTTTTCTTGATTTTGTTATTTTATTTTGTTGTCTCACAACATTTCAGCATCGCAAGTTATTCAGGGGATCAACACAAAAAGCGGTGTAACTTTCTGTAGCTCAGACAAAATAACGGTTGGCTTACACTGAACAAGAATTTTAACATAGATTTCTAAACAAGTATTTTATTATAAGTGCCCAAAAGGGATCATAACAACAAACTCACCTTTAATTCCATGTTTAACATGAGGGATCCCTACATGCTGACAACCACTTATAAACAATATCCTCAAAACAGTCACTAGGGTGAAATGAGGAGGTTGCATTTTTATTATAATTTTCAGTATGACTAATGAGGTTCCCTATCCATGATTGAAAAATAACTTTCTGGTTTCTTAGCTGTCATCTCTGTGCTTGGGTTATGCCCATGACAGTCATGCAGATAGGAAGCTTGTGTTAAAGCCAGAATCAAAAGGAGCAGAAGAGGGAATCAGGCTACATTAATGAACCATTGAAGCCTCTCTCCAGCACAGATGAGCACTAAATCACTGGTTAGATCTCTGGTGATTTCCCACTTGAGAGATGTGAAGAAAACAGCACATTCAGAGTACCAGCAAAGCTTTTGCAACTCACCAGCCTAACACAGAGGCTGAAAAATTATTGTAAAGACGATCTTGGTAGAACTACTATGAATATTTCCTGCAAGCATTTGATTCTGCTGTGAACCTTGAAAGGGTCAGTGGCATTGCACAGAAGCACTGGGGTCCTTAAGATGTGCCTTCAAAGGCGTTATCAGCTTCTTTGGTCACAATTAACATGAGCTCCTTTATGGTTCCAGGTAGAGAAGAAAGCAAAGTGACAAAAAATGGTTGGTCTTTTCCAAATTGACAAGGTAATCACATTGACTGCTCTCTTATTCACTTGTGGATAACTATACTGCAGGTGACCCACCCATTACATGACAATTAAGTAAACTAGGTGGTACTAGCCACTAGGCAAACATTTGGAACAAATTAGGCTTCATAACACAGAAATAATTTTGACCTTTTTGTCGTTTATAGAAGAGTTGTGCTTTATTTTAAATTGTGTTGTTGGTATATTGTAAAACAATTCACTCTTCCTCTACATATATACATTGTTGTTTGCAATGTAATTAGAACATGTTCATGATTATCTTCCATGTTAGACACCAAGGGAGTTGAAGACTAGTGAAGTTCATAGTCTTTGCCACTTTTAGCTTTTAGAGAGAAAGAAGTGTACGATAATGAGAAAAATAAACAGGCAAGAATGAAAAGACATTATCTTTATTTTATTAAAGTAAAATTCGGTTTGTAAGATATGTCTCTATATTCATAGCTCTTTTTTTTTCTGGACCACAGAAAACAAGCTTGGAGGACATGTTAACACATAGTTACCTTAGATGATAACTAACTTCCTACTGGTTGTATTATTCTAGAATCACAATAATGGCTTAGTGTTTTAGTTAAGATCATGGAAAACCATGAAATCTGCACAGGGCTTTGAGTAATAGCTCAGTATTAGAAAGTGTGGCAGAAGCCGAAAAGTAATTCTAAGAGATAAATGGTGAGAATAAAACTCCAGAGCTACACAGCTGTAAGATATGCCTGGGGAATAATATTAGACCATTTCATATGGGAACATGAGGGGTAAAATTTCAAAAATGAGCATGAGTCTTTAGTGTTCTGCTGAAACACTGAGAAGATGCCTGCAGTGCTTCTGGTCAGGCAGGGATTGTTTAGAATACTGTTTTAGGAGATTAACTTAGAAATAAGCATGATTAGGTAGATACTAGGAATAAATATAGAGTGACAAGTTGGAAAAGATTTTTTACAGTAGTTCAGGTATGTGTATAAAGAGCTTGAAATAGAGTGAAAATACAAGGGAAGAGAAGGAGGAAAAAAGTGACTCACACCTGAAGTTGGACAGAGGCAACCCAATTAGATTTTGGCAATAAAGTAGATAGTGGGATTTGAAATCATACATCTGCTCTGAATCTCCAGAACTGAGTTAATGGTGATATAGTTCATTCACACTGAAAACAGGAACATTTGTAGTAGGGATGTCATGAGAATTAAATGAAAGAATCCAGAAGTTGTTAAACATCATACATAAAGATGTAACCTGGTGACAAGTAAAGGGCATCTAAATAACATCCAATAGGTGAATTATCATTCTGATAAATGAATAAATTATGCACAAAGGATCTCAGTTTGTAGGTATCTAATGGGGTGGTCCAAAGTGTCATACTAAATCGATCTATTATTGTTTGGGTCTCAGCTCTCTTCAGAAAGCTCCCATGTGGAATGCTCTTAACCATCTATAGCAGTGTCCAGAGGAGGGATCTTTTGGGGACAGTTGGGTCATAAAGGCTATAGCCTCAATGAGTGGACAAATCCACTTAACAGAGCCCAAGCTTAACAATCAGCTACCAGCTGGCAGAAACTTCAGGAAGTGGGGCTCAAGTGGGGACAGTGGGTCGCTGGAGGTGTGACTTTGAAAAGTGTGTATTGTTCCTGGCCCTTTCTCCTCTCTTTGCTTCCTGGCCAACATGAAGTGAGTACTTTCCTCGCCTATACTCCACAGCTATGACGATGCACTGCCTAGGCACAGGCATAAATGCAGCATGACCAATGAGTGACAGCACTGGTCTTCAAACTTCCTAACGCTGCGACTCTTTAATACAGTCCCTCATGTTGTGGGGACCCCCCCCAACCAGTGGTTCTCAACCTTCTAACGCTGCGACTCTTTAATACAGTCCCTCATGTTGTGGGGACCCCAACCATAACATTATTTTTGTTGCTACTTTGTAACTGTAATTTTTCTACTGTTACAAATCATAACGGAAATATTTGTGTTTTCCAATGGTCTTGAGTGATCCCTGTGAAAGGGTCATTCAACCCTCAAAGGGATCATGACCCAGAGGCTGAGAATTGCTGAGTGGCAGTTTAAATCTCTGAAATCATGACTCAAAGGAAACCTTTCTTCTTTTTAAGTTGCTTTCCTCAGACATTTTGTCACAGAAATAAAAAGCTGAGTAATAAAACCTCCTTGTCAAAAACAGGAAATGCTGTTGTCTTGATCAAAGGAATCAGAGGCCTGAATAGAATCAGTTATGATTATTAGAGAAATAGGATTCCAAAGGGGAGGTGAATTTTGCTGTCTATAAGTGAGTAAGGCAGGTAGGTAGCTGAAGTCACACAACGAGGAATAAAGGATGCTGGTAAAATATATATGCAATACACAGGTGTTTTTTACAATAACACTTAACACAGTCATGCTCACATTAGAATCAAGAAATGGGGGAACTATTAGAGAAGAAAGTTACTTTTCTGAGTCAGAGTGGCATATTTTAACTAAAACGTCTACACCTTGGTCTTAGCACAGCCACATACTGGGAAAGTCAACTTTGAGTGTTATAGTCTTCCTGGATCTTGGTTCCTATCACAGGATGTACAGATGGTAATATTTAACTTATAAGAATGTTTCAAGGATAGAATAACTGCATAAATCTAATAATAGTTATTATTAGTGTGAGATTATCAACAAAATAATGTAAATGTGAAGTTGTATAATTCTACCTGACTGTGAAGGAACTGGAGTGTGACTGACACTCTATAAGTATCTGACCTAAAATTTCCAAAATATGTCCCAAATATTTCTTCTATTTGATTTATTACCATTCTGTGAAAATCCCTAGTGGTATTATTGTCTATTCTGGTCAGATAAAAGGCTTTATTGATAGTGCTGTTTAATTTCGGACACTTACATATTGTGTATCTTGTGTTGTGATCACATTCACCCCTACTCTCTCTTACCACCTCACTCCTGCTGAGTGCTTTCTTTTCTCCAAACTGTGCCTCTCCTTCTTCCATGTCTCCCTCTCTTGTGTATATCTGTGCATATGGACACAGCTGCTGTGGGGGCGAGACAAGATGCTTCTGAGCTCCACTCCCCATCCTCCAACTCCTCCATCTTTCCACCTCATTTTCCACAGGGCTCCCTGGGCTTTGGAGAGAGTGATACAGATGTTCTGTTTGAACAGAATTCTCAGCGTTTATTTGTTTCAGAACATTGACCAGTTGTGGGTTTCTGTCCTTACCATTGCCTGCTTCCAAAAGAGATTCCTCTAACCAAGAATGAGAATGTTGCTGGTCTGTGAACAGAAACATAAAAGTTTAGAAGACAGTTTAACTACATGCACAACTTACCAAAGTATCAGCAGTGGAGTCTCCCCTAAAACTGGGATCTTCCAAGCTGCAAGCTTCTGACCAGGCTTATAATATTAGACAAGTATTCCTTCTTATGGAGTGGCCACAAACTCATTAGATTTGTCACTCTGTGAGTAACCAGTCCATGAGGTTGGTTACTTTCAGAACAGTCCTGCCACTTTTATACCTAGTACACTTAGCAGGTTGGTATTGCAGCACTCATGGTTTGCTGGGTGAGATCATTGATGACTTTTGTCCCCCAGCAGTCTTCATTAGCATCTTCTGGCACTATAACTGCTCACCAACAGGGAGGAAGCTTCATTCTCAGCTACAGCTTGGTTTATCTGTATTGTGTATCTAAATCATGTGTTATCTTCAGCAATGTGGTCTAACCTTCTAGTTGTAGTGAGCAACCACACAGAGTGGCACTATCCTGTATTATTTAGGGAGCCTATGAGAGCTCTCTGGTTAACAACTTCCAGGGAGGTATCCCACATCTGGCACTGGGATTTTGTTTTAAAACCTATGGCTTCTGTGAATGTCATTATACAGTACCTCTGTTCAGGCTTTTACAAATTTTTATTAAAAAATCATATATATTTAGTTAGCTTTAAAGCAATAAACTTCTGTATCACTTTTTCATACATCCTTAGTTTTGGTTGATCCTCTCCACCATACCATATCTGCCTTTATCCCACCCACTGCCCACAACATTGTTTATAAGAATCATTTAAAGTTCACTACAAAATCCCTTTACTTATAAAGCTCTTTCTTACATTTCTAGAATACATCACAATAGCATAGCTGTTATCTTTTTTTTTTCATTTTTTATTATTAAGAGATTTTCTATTCATTTTACATACCAAACACAGATTCCCATCTCTTCCTTCCTCCTGCCCCGCACCAATGCATAGTTGTTTTCATAAAACCCACAAGTTTAAAGTTCTTACAAATGTTTTGAGACTTTCGAAATTATGGTTACTTTATTCCATACCATGACATTTATCTTCTATGCAAACCTGCTGTATTCCACATTTGTATGTTAATGAACGAATAGTAATATTAACCAATAGAACACAAGCACCATATCTGTATGTGACTGTCAAAGTCAAACCAAATAGAACCACATAGGGACAACGTAGACCTTATCTGAAGCTTCCTGGTTCTTAATCAGTTTCATGTAAACAAAACAATTATTAGGACGCAAAAAATCTGTTTTTGTAATTTGACAAAATGAGTGATGATATAACATAATTGAGACATTGGTGTGATATATGATTGGTATGATTCATCAGAGGATGACGTCATTGCAGGTGTTCATTTCTCAGAGAAGAGTGGCCATTACCATTTTCTGCAGAGAGCAGGAAGCTATAAACCTAGGCTATTGTGATAAAGTCAAGAAAGATGCTTTTGCCTTTTATCTACGTGGAACTTTTAGGGCTACTACTTTAGAGATGCACTTACTAATTTTGTACTTATTTTACCAGATTGCTCAAACAATATCAATATTGAATTTGTTTACAATATTCTATAATATTAACCTATTTAGCTAAATAGTGAAGGGGAAAAGCCCTGTTGCCTAAGAACTGTAAGTTCTAATGATGGCAATTTAAAGGTCATATTGGGTCATCCTTTTCAAATTGCATTATCTTGTAGAAGGAGTTTCACAAGCTGTTATTCTTGAACAATAATCCTCTCTGGCTCTGCAGCCAGAAGCAAAGCCTGAGCTTTTTCATATTTGACTCAGAGAAAATATTATATGCTATCAACCTTTGGTGGGTCAATGACAAAGCCCCATGATTAAGTAGAGAATGGCATATACAGTGCCACATATTTTCACATATTGTATGACTTCAAAATTGGTCAATATTATGAATAACTCTGTTGTATTTATTTGAATGTAAGAGTTATTTGTACTACATGGGAATACTAGAAAAGACATTTGTCACATACTCATACTATAACAATTATATTCAGGATCCAGGGAATAGATGTGGATCCATCCTGAGATTATAATTATCTCTCAAATGCCAAGAAATCCAGTTTTCACTAATGCCATTCATTTATTTGTTTTTTATTTCAATTCTCAATTTCTACATATTTTGGCAATTTCTGTTTATTTCTGTTCTCATCTTGTTGTGGGTTTGTCCTTTGAGAAGCATGTTTTTCTTCTTATATCTGTGTTTTTATATAGCCAAGGTTGTTGAGCTTGCCTCAAACTCATGATCCTTTCCCCCACTTCATGAGCAGTAGAATTGGGAAAAATTTTAAAATTAAGGTTTATATTTATTTATTTGAGATAATTTTACTATGTAGCCATGGCTATCTTGGAACTCACTATGTATACAGGCTGGTCTCAGACTCACAGTAAGCTGCCAGTCTCTACCTTTTGAATGTTGATATCAAAGGCATGTGCTACCATATTTGGCTGTTTCTAGTTCTGTGTATGTGTCTTTGTGTGTGTACATACATGTGCATTCAGGTACCACAGAGCAGTTGTAAGTCATGTTACATGGGTGCTAAGAAGCAAACTTGGGTCCTCCTCAAAGGCAGTGTCCACTCCTAACCCCCAAAATATCTCGAGCCACTGTTTTGGCAAGTTTTATAAATATTATGTTCTGTGTGATAAACTTTTATACATATACATATGTGTGTTCATATAATTTTTAAAATCAGTCTGATGTTGACATATCAATCCAGTTGCAAAGATGAAGTAAGATATCGGAGTCATTTTATATATATATATGTGTGTGTGTGTGTGTGTGTGTGTGTGTGTGTGTGTGCAAAATGAGAAGCTGTAAGAGAGAAAGAAGAAGATTCTTAAGCCAAAACTATTTGAAGATCATAAACATATTCTCTCCAAGTAAGAGGCTCATTTAAATTAAGAATATTTGCCAAGAAAACATAATAGAAAACTGGCAGAGGCAGAATTTGAATCTATTCCTTTAGGACTTAACTTTTTGAAACACTCTGTCCCAGTGCACTTGGGGTAGTCTTACATATCTATTAGATAACATGATGAGAAAAGACCGAGAGGTCTCTATATACAATATAGCAATGTTAAATTAGACACTATGAATTATATCTTTGGGTGTACAACTTGAAACATGTCAGATTCTGTAAACATTTGTGAATGTGCCATAGCCATTGAGACTTCACAATTTCACTTACATTCCTTTAGATGATAAAAAGGAATTTATTGCCTTTAGCAATCAACATCAAGGATATCCGAATGCTGTAAGTCTGGGGAAGGACCCAAGAATTCAAATTTCTAATTAGTTTTCAGATGATGTTAACCTGTTAGTCCACAGACAGAGCCTGTCTTAGTTAGGGTTTCTATTGCTCTGAAGAGGCACCATGACCAAGGAAACTTTTATAAGGGAAACATTAAATTGAGGTGACTGTTTACAGTTTCAGAAGTTCAGTCCATTTTCATCATGGTAAGGGAGCATGGGAGCATGCAGGCAGACATGG
Organism: Peromyscus eremicus; assembly: GCF_949786415.1. Lineage (NCBI taxonomy): Eukaryota > Metazoa > Chordata > Mammalia > Rodentia > Cricetidae > Peromyscus > Peromyscus eremicus. The sequence goes on along the minus strand of NC_081425.1, from coordinate 19,790,956 downwards.
TGCTGGCTACATCTTAGTCAGAAGGTAACAGGAAGTGGACTGAGGCACTGGGCATGGCTTGGGCATATATGAGACCTCCAACTCCACCCCCATAGTGATATACTTTCTCTAAAAAGGCCATACATACTCCAACAAAGTCACACTTCCTAACAATTCCACTCCCTATGAGCTTATGGGAGGCCAATTACATTCAAACTACCATAGAGCCCATTACTGTAGAAAGGAAGTCATAGTAGTCAAAGGCAAACTTTCCTTTGTCCAGTTCCATGTGCAGATATGGCAATGTATACTCTCCACCTTAAACAAAGAAGCCTCTCCTTGCAGGGAACAGAGATGAATGCAAAGACTCATGGCTGCCCACAATGTTGAAAATCAAGGTCATCTGAGAGCCCAGCCTCATTGAGGTATTTGCACCTCCTCGAGACTCAGAATGCGTCATGGAAGAGGAGGCAGAAAGAATGCAAGAACCGGCAGTTAAGAAGGGCTGCAAGGCTACCTGGAAAACAGGACCCCAAGAAAGACACAGGGATCGCCCAACGACAGAGAAATGGAATGAGATCTACATGAACAGCCTGGACAGGAGTGGGGGTAGTGAAGGGCGAGGGTCGAGGGAAAGAGAGCTTGGGTGAGTGGGAGATCCCAGCTGGATCAAAAACAGAGAGGGAGAACAAGGAATAGGAGACCATGGTAAATGAAGACCACATGAGAATAGGAAGAAACAAAGTGCTAGAGAGGCCCACAGAAATCCACAAAGATACCCCCACAACAGACTGCTGGCAATGGTCGAGAGACAATCCGAACTGACCTACTCTGGTGATGGGATGGCCAAACACCCTAATTGTCGTGCTAGAAACCTCATCCAACTACTGATGGATCAGGAGGCAGAGATCCATGACTAGGCCCCAGGTGGATCTCTGGGAGTCCAATTAGCGAGAATGAGGAGGGTTTATATGAGAGAGAATTGTTGAGACCAAGGTCGGATAAAGCACAGAGACAAATAGCCAAACAAACGGAAACACATGAAATATGAACCAATGGCTGAGGGGTCACCAACTGGATCAGGCCCTCTGAGTGGGTGAGACAGTTGATTGGCCTGATCTGTTTGGGAGGCATCCAGGCAGTGGGACCGGGTCCTGTGCTCATTGCATGAGTTGGCTGTTTGAAACCTGGGGCCTATGCAGGGTCCCTTGGCTCAGCATGGGAGGAGGGGACTGGACCTACCTGGACTGAGTCCACCAGGTTGATCTCAGTCTGTGGGGAAGGCTTTGCCCTGGAGGAGATTGGAATGGGGGGCGCGCTGGGGGGAAGGTGAGGGGGGCGGGAGGGGGGAGAACAAGGGAATCTGTGGCTGATATGTAGAACTGAATTGTATTGCAAAATAAAAATTAAAAAAAAAATAAATAAATTAATTAATTAAAAAAAAAAAAAAAAAAAAAAAAAAAAAAAAAAAGAAGGGCTGCAAAACATCATCTTCTAAGTATGGCACAGCCATGGAAGTCATGAACTCATAGCAGCAGTGTCTGCTGATTGGCTATGGGATAACACAAGCTGAGCTCACTCAAGCATCAAATATGGGCGTGGAAGGGGCTCACAGGACCCAATCACTTACTGCTAATATCTTGACAAATAACAGATTCTGGGAGAAATGGATGCAGAGTGTCTAGTTGTTTCCCCACTGGTGAGGCCACCAGACTGAAATGAGTCAATTCCAAACTTGGTCACACAAACATTCCAGACTAAAGTCTGGAGGACTCAGAACAAAACAAACACTAGTAAAAATGGTAAGGGGATTTGTAAGAGAGGGGAGAGCTGGCAGGGAGAGGAGGAAAATGAGAAAGAGGTAAGAATCAACAACAAGAATAATGTTACAGGGATCTGTGCATTCAGGCCACTTAACTCTTCCATTGTCTATTAGTTTTAGTTTATAAAAATGTGCCAGAAATTTTGCAATATGTCATTCAAAATGAATGGTGCCTGGAACAACTTCTAAACATACACATTAATTCATTAAATTGATTAATGCAGCTTTCAGTAACAGTGTGAGTCCGCATTCAGGCACTTGGTAGGCTGGCTTCTACCTAGAGACCTATTCATCCACCAGGCTGGCAATGTGAGAGGCAGGGCTATCTGTGTTATGTTATGTGGATAGTATTCGCACTGTTTGTTCCATATCTCCAGTAGTCTGAGTGGTCTATGCTTTCAGTACACATAGAAGGACAGAAAATACTTAGTTGACTCTATTGCACTGTCAGCATGAGCTGCAGACCTGCAATCTGACTTCTGTGAAGGTTGAGGTCATGTACCAGTCTACTTTGGAGAAACCCTACACCCGGCAGAAGATCCAAAAAAGTGATATAGAGCTTGAACCTCCAAGAGAATTTCCATATTGCAATGTGATCTGTGATGGTATATATGCCAACATAAACTGAAAAATGAGATCAGGTGGTAGACTAAACTTTAGGAGACAGGTGATGGAAACTTGTAACCTATTATCTTCTCTGCATCACTCAGCATTTATTCTTAGTTTAGTTAAGAGAAACATGAGATAAAATTTTGACTAGAACATAAAATAGACAAGTGGACCAATGAAGATGGAAGAGAAATTATATTAAGTGACCTAAAATATGCATGGGAACTTGGGATCTAAACATCTAAAATATACATGTTAGAAAAGGCATTCAGATCAGTGAAGTAAAGGGGTAATATTTAGATAGATACAATTAGAACAAATGGTAGCAAATTAGACCAAGGGCAAAGTTGGACCTTTGACTGAACAGACGATTATACATTAGGATAAATCAATACAACTTCATTTGTGAAGAGAAACAGTGGAAGTGATCGAAAAAAAGTGTAGGTTCTTTTAACATTTTAGAAAGAAAATAAAAAGGCTCATCTGAGAGCCACAGAACATATTGACAATACTGTTACATAAAATGAAAAATATATTCCCAAGATAAAAAACTCAAACGAAAAACTTCATGTGCAAAGTTAAAAGACAAATGTTAAAATAAGAAATATATCAATATCACATATTAGACAGAAGAATTATTCTTTGTAAGGTATAAGTAGAAACTAGAAATTGAACTGAAATAGACCATTAATTCAGTAGAATAAATGGGCAGTTCACAGAAAAAGAAATATGACTGGCACTTAAAATGTGTAAAGAAACCACAATCTAAGGAAAGTAATGTGAATTGAAACTATGCCTTTCACACATCTCATATTAACAAAAAGTAAAAAATTGTTACCATGCTGTGTTGATCAGACCACTAAGAAAAAGACAATGTTTCCTGGAAAGAGTTTAGGATAGTACTACCCTTTATGAGTAACTAGGCAATGGTCAGCAAAACCATAGACATATTTCCTTTTAAACACAGAGATCCCGCTTCTGAGAATCTAGAGTACAGATATACTGCATCAATCAAATGATTCAATTACAAGGCTAATCACTGTGAAGTTGCTTATAATAACATATAGAAATAAGACATGAACTTGACTGTAAGGGCCATGTTATAGCCATAAATTAGAATAAGATGCCTCTTGGTTTATGATGTATCTATGTTCTGATAAACTCAATGTAAATCAAAAACTTATAAGTGAAAAACACATTTGTACCTTTTACCTACTGAACACCATATCTGCCAACAGATGACACTAAAGTATCAAATTTCCCCCTTGTGATTCTGTGACTGAGAGTGTCCCACCAGTGCCCAGCATCTGAAGAGAATATTGTACCAAATAACACTAATTTTAGAAAATATCAGAATTCAAAATTAGAATATATTATTTTAGATAAGTTTGGCTTTTGCAGAATTCCAAAGTTGAAAATGTATGTTTGGAACAGTATTCATTATAAGGCCATAAAGAGAAAGTAAGAGTTTCTATGACTACATAATGGAAGCAATGCACAGATACAGTGTTAGTGAAAGCAAGGTCAGACAAGCAGCATGCTACCTTTGCCACACACAAAAAGAGGGAGGAGAGTATATTAACATAGGCAGAAAAAGCCATCTGGAAATAACTCATTTCCTAGGGAGATGAGGGATTAGCAGTGGTGAAGTAGAAGTATCAGGGTAGTACCTGTTAAAAATAAAATAATCTGTTGGGGGTGAAAATTATCAAAGTATATTGCATGAAATTATGAAAGAATCAATGAAAATGCCTATTAAGTAAAATAACCTGAAAACGTAAAAGAAAGCGAAATTAAAATATTATTGGATTTAAGAACTTTAGAGATGCATGTTAGCCTATCTCTAAGGTGAAGAAATCTTAAACGTAACCCAGCACAGTATGCTAATGCTTCAAGCATGATGTAATGCAGTAAGCTGGCAAATTATTAGCATACAATTGTAATGAGTATTTTACACAAATTTATTGTGAGTTTATTTTCTATGATTATTTTTAGATACATGTTTACACAGAGCATCCTTAGCTGGTGGACAATGTGCTTTAAGCATTGGAAGATACAGACTCGGGCTTCTTCCAAAGCCCAAGAGAAGGCTGAGAGCTGTGAAGCTCAAGGAACCCTTCAGATTAAAGCCAGGCTTCCACTTATTGACTTGTCAGCATACATTGTGAATTGACTGTGAGACAGCCAATGCTAGGTGCATCAGGAAGACATAATTACTGAAGCTTAAGGGATTCCATGACATACATATCCACATATATAAATAACTTACTGAACATGATGGCCCATACTTGAAACATTTTTAGAAATCAGAAATGACAAGACAATGTCCTCCATACCCCTCAAATAATCTGTTTTTAAAAGTAGGACATTCTAGAGATCATTTATATTTATTTGTGCCTAATCTGGACCTCTGGTGCTGAGTAAGTAGTGTTACCAAATACAGGTGTCACTGGAGGGGCACATTGGCTGCATGGGTTCAAATCTAGACTTACTGCTGGATGAGACTGAGCATTGCATGTTGGAGAAAAGAATGCCTGAGAGCAGTACAGTCCATCAGATAGTGAAGAGATACTTCACTTTAATGTAAAAAGTGTAAATTTTCATTTCCCTCTGTCAGGACAAAAAGAAACACCTAAAAGAAGTGACATTTCTCAGATGGTAGTGATGCTTAGTGGTAGAGGACAAGATTGTACACATGAAAATGTCTTTCAAAATCTAAGTACATCTGGTTGAGAAAAGACCTGCTAGCAGAAAAGAGAGGAAATGCTGGCCTTCCCACTCTCCATAAGCATCAGTATCCTTTTCCTCTTCTAAGGAACCGTACCTTGGTAGCTGCTACATAGTCCAAGTGAGCTTTAAAGTACAGAGACATGTGAACAAAGAAAAAGCATAACATTTTTAGAAACATTGAAGAGGCCAGATGAGTTTTAATTAAATCAATAAAAACAAACATCAGGCTGGAGAGAAGGCTCTCTGGTTTAGACCATTGTTCTTTTTTTGTTTTTTTTTTGTTTTTTTTTTTTTGTTTTTTCAAGACAGGATTTCTCTGTGTAGCTTTGCGCCTTTCATGGATCTCACTCTGTAGACCAGGCTGGCCTCGAACTCACAGAAATCCTCCTGCCTCTGCCTCCCGAGTGCTGGGATTAAAGGCGTGTGCCACCACCGCCCGGCTGACCATTTGTTCTTGCACAGGACCTGGGTCCAGTTCCCAGCACACACATGGTGGCTCACAACCCACTTGTAACTCCAGTCCCAAAGAACTGATGCCCTTTTCTGATCTCCATGGGCACTGGACATGCATGTGATACACATGCACACATGCTGGGAAACATTCACACACATGAAAATAAAATGAATATATTTTAAAAAATGAGAAAAAAAATCAAGACTCACATTCCATGTGTGTATTCATAATGCAAAAAAGAAAGCAGATCATGTTGGCAGAGGCACTGAACACATAAGATGCCATGATAATTGAATTTGTCATTACTTTTCATGGGAATTAATAAAAACAATTTTTCCAAAACTTGAATTTAGTTTATTTCAAGTTAAGAAACTCTTATTAAATACCTATTATTGTCACCAGGGACACAGAGTCTCCTTTGCATGCTCTTGATATATATCATCAGCAATATACATATATGTATATATTATATACTAATTTTAGTTAATGTTTTTGAGAATTTCATGCATGAGTACTCTATTCACACCATTTTCACTCCTTCCCCTCCAACTCATCCCTTATCTCCCAGCTCCCTCAATTCATGATCTTTTCTTCTTTAATTACTATTTTTATATTAGTGAAATAATTTAAAGAATAACTCAGAGAGGAATTTGGGGATGATTTTATATGCATCAGTCAGTGACAGAAAACAACAGGAAAGGCAAGCTTGAGGTTTCAGAGTCTCCTGGGAAGAAGGAAGAAGGAAATAAAAGAAAGGTGCACTTTGCCTAAAGTACAAATTAATGCACCTTGGAGGACAAAGTGGGCACACTGGATATAAACAGAAAGAAGTGGGTTCCCAGGGCCATTGATCCCTGTAGCTTTTACTGGAGAAAATGCAAAATTGTCTCTCAGGGTGTGACATGAGGTTGGACTGTGAAAACAATACTCTACTGTTTGGGACAAGCAAGAAGGAAATACTTCATCTTTTTATTATTTGTATAATTAATCTGTATAGCATAGAATATTTAAAACAGGAAAGAATAACTAGTTGCATTAATTGGTACCAGTTGACCTGTTAGCTTTGTGGCCTGAAAGGAACAGCTAACAGCATGTGTTACTATCAGCGTATTTTTTAACTCGGTTAGTTTTGGGGCCAGGGAAAGGGATCTAATGATATTTTCTATCATTGTCTACTCTTTAATTTTACAACCAGTTTAAAGCTTCTTCCATGGTTTCGTGTTCATGTATGTAATTGGTTCAAGCAGTCTTTATCACTTACTAAATGGTCAGAGCTACTTTATCCTTAACCAACATGGAAAATGAAATGGTATAGCTTGAAGCTGAGTTACAAGCAGCTTAGACATTTTCTACCACAGTGCTTAAAATGCACCATCTTTAAATTTTTTTTCAAATTCTTTATCTATTTCAGTATTACCAACTACTGATCACACTATTTGTGTCAGAGGATGCTGTCATTGTATTTATATGCCTAAATGGTGCCTGGGAAGCAGATGCCTACAAAAGACCCTTTCATTCCCTTTCTTCTTACCTTGCATTTCCCTTTTTCTACCTTAAATTCAGGCCATGTGGTAGAAGGTGACCAAAGGACAGAACTTAGTCCCTACTTGCTAGTGGACAAGCAATCAAAGCACAGAGGTACTCAGAACTTGACGGTAAGACTCTACTGCTCAAGCCACTACACTTAGGACATAGGACTTGGAGGAACTGAGCTGGAAATGCCTTGGAAGCCTCCTCCATGAGCACTAGCTCTCCTAGTATCTGAAATTGCTATGCAAACTACCAATGGAGAAAAGCTATTAAAATGTCTGTCCTACCCAGATATGAAGCCTATGGATCACAACAATGTCCAGCATGGCAAGGTATCTCCAAGAGTGTAATTGTAGCACTAGTACCTTGAGGCCAACCAACAGATGTCTAGTTGAACCTAAAGCCTACACAAAAGAAGGTAGTTCATGCATGGTACTTCAGATATAGCCGACTATTTGCATCTGGAAAGATCATGAAACCCTAGAGGAGAACCCAATACTGTTGCTTTTCTATGTTGGTATTATTGCTAAATGCGTTCATAATATTTATCCTTATACTCATTGGTAAGTGTTGCTCTCACTCCTCACCAAGGAAAACTTTTTTTTTTTCATAGAAAAAGGAGACCACTACAGAAATCCACAACTGGTGAAAATGCAGAGAACAACTGCCTGAGCCCAGCTTTGACTGATACAGCTATAGCACAGCCCCTGCACTTAACGCTTAGGGAATATCGCAGGACATGGAGGTTGTAAGACCAGAAGACCAGATCATCTACTGCAAGATTGTTTTCTGTATATGAGAGGGAAGCTGCCTCCATGAAGTCTCAAAATGGTTGTTTAAACAAGTTCTACATAATGACAACATCATTTGTCATGTCAACATGGGTGGGGAAAATCTTGGGCCCCACCCTAGGTGACTGGCTACAGGAAATGAATGGCTGCTGAGAGAAGGGGGACTGATCTTCTCCATGGATGAGATGGTTATTCAGTTCTACACAGTGAGCCTTAAACACCTATACATAGAAGCAGTAACAACAAAAATACAGGAAGTTGGCTGTTGAACCTTTAATAAAGCAACATGTGTGGAGAGCAAGGGTTAGAGTTGTAGGAATCCCCAGAAAGAGAGGAAATGACAAAACTTCATAGCATTTGGCAAATGGAACCTGTTTGTTGAGGGGCTATTTGTGTCTCAGAAGAAGAAAATGTAGAAAAGGAATGACTAGGGTGAAGAAAGAAATGTGTGAATGGAGAAAATATTTCATGTCTGATTCCTGGAAGCAGCTTAGGATTGTAGGAACATAGAAAATGGGAAATGAAAAGAGGAAATTAAAATGGAAGTTAAGTTGTAGGCAGATCATGAAGTACTGTGTATACAGGTTGTGAACTTGACTGTTAAAACTTTATTGAAGGACATGATCAGTTTTAGCATCTGGCACTCATGTGTAGATAACATGATCGATGAACACAGAAGCCAGGCCAGGAGTCTATGAAAGACCCAAAGTTTGAATACAAATAATAGAAGTAAAGAGGTAGAATAAAGTATGTGGTGAAAAATAATTCTTCCTTTAAATATAATCTCAATGTAATAATAAATGGAATTTTAAGTGATGGCAAGGATGGTATTTTTACATTTATTTGCTCAGCACACAGATGCTAAATAAATGTTCATAATAAGTTTAATTGATATTTTAGAATGTCATTTCTTTTTTAAAAAAGACATAATTGCTAATTTCTAAAGTTTTATTTTTTGTTAGTTTTGATAGTTCATAGGTGCATGCAATGAAATATGATGGTATGTACTCACTGTCTCCCTTTCCAAGCTACAACTTCGATATTCCCCCTGTATGCTCCATTTCAACTTCATGTCTTCTTTCTTTCTTTTTTTTTTTTTTGATAACCTAAGTCCAGTTAATGATGCTCATATGTTTGTGGGGGTGGGACATCTACAGGAACAACCTACCAGTCATCATATCCTCAGCAAAGAATGATTTTTTTCTCCCTCAGCAACTATCTATTTCCAATAGTGTCTCCATCAGGGGTGAGGCCTGGAGTCATCTATCTCTTCCATGCTAGGATTTTGCTTAGTTTGATCAAGAGTAGGTGTGCAGGTGACCACAGCCACTGTGAGAGCAAGCCTGTAACAGCCACGTGCCTGCAGGTCACTTCTATCGTTTGCTTTTGTTCACATTGTAGATACGTTTAAAGCAATACCACAATTTAGAAAAAGCTAAAGATTTTAATGAGTAGAGACTTTAGCTTTAGGTCAGAGGTGAGCAATCTTTATCTCTTAATGACAACAAATAAATCATGGTATGTTTATTTTCTATTTACGTGTCTACTTTGGTGATATGTGTCAATATCTTTTGCCCATATTTAAATTTATGTATATTGTTGAATTTTTAGAGATTTTATATATTTTTATAAATTCTTTATCAGATATGCTTTAAATAAACATTTTCATTAAGTCTCTGGTTTGTCTATTCATTTTCCTGGCAATATCTCAAACTATTATGTTTTTAAATGGTATCACTGCTAGGATTATGGCTCATTTCCTCTGTCCTAAATGCTTTCACAAAGAAAACCAGTTAATGAGAAAAATAAAACCTTTTATTTGATGGACATTTAAAAATGATATCCATGAATATTATAGAAAATAGCAAATTTTTATCATGTCACAGTTTTATCTTCCATTTGAGCCATAGTCATTACAATAAGTCTAGACTCACAGATATTCTCTATCGTATATTTAATTTGGAAGAACTTTAAATCTTTGAGAAATGACAAAGGAAACCGGCATATCTATGAAATTGGACATCAATCTGCCTGCCTGGGCTTTCGAAGCACAGTAAAAGAGCATTTTCAAATAGTAAGCTGTCTCTTTTATTTATTGATCTACAGCTAGAAATAAGGATATAGTAAAATGTTCTCTCTGTATCTTTTTCACTGTATGAAAACAGGGTTACAGATCAATTGATTTACCATCACCATTGATTAGGTACCTTTCCTACTATCTCTATTGTGACATGAGACATGCAGTCATATAGATCTTTCATTAGGAAAGTCATTGAAAAGCTAAGGTTCATTGCATGCTTAAATGCTTTGTAGCCTACTCATTAAGCCATTAGCCAACCATTAATATTGCTTAACCTCAAATCTTAGAGATAAAATAAGTTATTGCCACTTTATCTTCAAAATGCACCTTTGAAAAGTGAACAATTACATGCTTTTGCTACAATCTGATGTTCACAGACAGGGGAATGATTTCAGGTAGTTAAACTATTTGCATTAATAAAATTTATATGTGTGTACACAAAGAGTAGAAGATAACACAGGCCAACACAAAGAATTTATTATCTGGTACAACCTAAAATTGCTTCTGTCACCCATACAATTTGCTTTAACATTTTCTGCATGTTATCATTACTATTAATAACATTCATTTCAACAAGAAATTTTCTGTCTGATGTGCTGAGCCAACAGCATAACCACAAAGAAGTGACAGCTTTCCAAATGGAAGTTATTTTAAAACTTTAATATCACTGCATTTACCTTTAAATTCAAGTCATAATACTTGAGTACTCATATATAACATTTAATGATCCTCTGTTTTCCTTGAAATAAAGCCAGACAAATTTGAGTCTTAGTTATTATCAATAGTATAAGCAAGAGTTTAGACATTTTATGAAGTATGACATAAGTAATAACTCCATCCAGTTATTTACATTCTCTCATTGTTAATATTCCCTGGAATCAGCTGATATACACATGAGTGTTTGCATATAACTCCTTTATGAGACATTTTTTCATGTAGTATTCTCCACAGAAAGTTCGATTGTAAAACCCAACTCAACCAGCTCTTTTAACGCTAAAATAAAGCAAGCAATTGAACACAAACCCATAACTTCAGCAGCAAATATGCATCAAAGGAAGTGAACCAAGTGGAACATGTGACTAGGGAGAACTATAAATAGACTCACAGTTCATATTAGAGATAATAAGAACCGCAAGGGACACTGCATAGAAAGTAAGTAAATGTGAATGACCTTTGCCAATGAATCTTCAGAGGGGAAAAATTGATATATAGCCAGTGACTACATAAAATCCTGTCTCCCAGCATCAGTTTGGTCAAATCAGAGCCAAATGTCCTGTGTTTCAGTTTCTCACTTACCTAAACCTTTAGAATTTTTAGGTCTATAACAATTAAGCACTGGGTTATGGGACATCAGACTGATGAATGAAAGTTAGGTACGTACAATATCATTATTGTAAGTGGTTTACAAAAATAGCATATAAACTCAAATCAACCTGAAGGGACAGCCCTGCAAGACCTAAAACATCCAATTATAGTTTGTATTTATTAAAATCATTTATAACGGCTTGGTCTTTCTCCATGGGCAGTCAGAGGAGCCTTGTAAGCAGGTAAATGTGATAAACAGGAAGCCAGTGCCTTGGGCCACGCTTTTTGGAGACATTTTAATTATTTTCAGTGTGCAATAAGGACAGTGACACATGTGCAGAGAATCATGCAGATATCCTTTTGTTGGAAATCTGTCCTATATCCAGGGGCATTGAAGACAGTGGGATGAACTTTGGAAGAGTTAAGCATCTGGGCACTGGAATGTGAAAGGACAAGGGTGCAAGGACAAGTGGTTTTCAAGTGTAGGTAACCTGTGTGCTCACTGCCCGAGCACCTTCCTACCACGTCTCCTGCACTTTAATGCACAAGTGTGAGGGCCAGGAGGTTTTTGTTGTTGTTGTTGTTGTTTTTGTTTTAATACAGACAGAAAATGGTCTCATTTCTTTGTTCAGTAAAGCGGAGGCACAAGACTAGATTTCCTACCCACAAAGCACTAGGCATCTGAAGGCAGTTCTGCTTTTTCCTTATCTTTTCTCAGCACTGACCCAGAAGAATTGTGATTTTTAGTAGGAGATGCACAAGTCTTGCCTAGGCCATTGGAAGGGCATTAGTCACAATGCTGATTCTTAATCCTATTCAGAGCATCTACATTGCTCCAAAAATGCCGTGGGCTGAACAGCTCTGCGGCGGGGTTTTCCTAGCACAGAAGCACAAGATTCACGGTACTTGGCTGGGGTGCTGCTGGCAAGCAGGGAGTGTTCAAGCACTGGGTATCTGGAGATGTGGTGAACGCCATAGGGAGGAAGTCCCAGATTATAATCAGTATCTGTCCCTCTCTTTTTCTCACCTCTGTCCCTCTGTGTCTCTCCCTCTATGTCTCCAGCTCTCTCTATCTCCCTCTTCCTCCCCCTCTCCTCCATTCTCTCTGAATGTGCATGTGTGATGTGTGTTTTCGATTTTTTTTTTTTCGCTTTGCTTGGGTGTTTTCAGAAGAATGGGTTGAATTGTACCATATATATAACTCAGAGTGGGCTCAAAATATGCACGCAGCCCACTCTGGTCTCAAACTGGTGATTCTCCTGCCTCAGTCTCCTGAGTGCTGGGCATTACAAGCCTGTGCTATTATTCCCAGCTGGCATTTATCGTGTTATCTCTGTAGTGAAACTTTTTCCTAGAAGGTAAGCCCACGTGCCAGTTCAGGTCACATTTTGGTGACGCAAGCCACACTGGGATCAAAGTGTGACTCATGTCATTATCAGGAAAACCTCTGCTTTTACGGGTGGGTTTTCCAATAGGGGACAGCCACAGGTGCAGTCTTTGTTTTGGAATTTTCCATAACCAAAGTCCCTTAGCTTGATTTCTTCCCATGCTAAATAAAAGCAAGAAAAGTACCTAGCTCTCGTTCAGTCTGTCTGTCTGTCTGTCTCTGTCATTTATCTTCTTTTCTCTCACCTATCACTTATTTGTATACCCACGACGCATGTGCTATCTCCTTACCGTTAATTGTTATCCATTGCTCTATCATCTCTCTCTCTCTCTCTCTGTCTCTCTGTCTCTCTCTCTTTCTTCTATCTGTCCCTTCACCCTTAAATGCCCCTTTAGTGATCTTAAAGCAGCAATTTAAGTCATCTTCATAAATACAAATAACTCAAATAACTCAGAAAATAATAGCAGCTCTTTCTCCTCTTTTTATGTGACTACAGCAACAATTATTAATTGAAATATTAAATATTTTTATTTGAGAAATTAAATGAGGTATAAGGGAGTTTTTTAAAAGAAGAGATTATTTTCCTACTCCAGATAATTATTGTCACCTCTTTTATAATTTTCTTTAGCATGGTATCTTCTAAACAGTGTCTACAATTAGGAAGACTGCATAATTTACTGTGTGTTATAATGTTTTCAGTTTTCAATGAAGGATATTTCCCTCAGAATACAGTTATTATAAAATCGTGTGGTATAAAACAGAATCTCTTCATGCTAAATTGTATTAATAATTAATTGCAAGAAAAGTATTTCATCATGACAAATGAGAGACTGTACGGAAGGAATGATGCCATTTTGTGGCTGAAATAATATAGTAACATGCTGTTAAATACAGGATATCATATTAAATTTTACGGTTAAAATACGGTGACATTAAAATATATTAAAATCCCAATTGACTATATTTCTGAAAATTCTGGCATGAGTGATAATAATCAGAATTTTGCCACACAACTATGAGAGGAAAACAAGAAAAATCTTCTAGAAAGGAAACTGCTACCTGTGAAGCAAAGCAACATGGAGTGAAGTGGGAGAAAGGGACACACGATGGCTTGCTGGGACGAGGGGACGATGTTTATAAAAGTTGGGTCCATGGCTAAAAAGACACAATATGAAGAGCAAGATAACTTGGATGCTAAACTGAGACAGTACGTTAAGTGAAAGCATAATGGAGGCATTAGTTATTAGTCTTCAGAAATCAGATGTCTGTGAGAATAAATAAAATATACTCAGGACAGACAGTCCCAAAGAACCCAAGACCTTAGATTTACAAATGCTAATGGTTCGTGTTTGTGGTCCTTTAGGTAGGTTTAAAAGCATGCTGCTCATTTTAGGTACTGCTTTATGAAAACACACTGTGATTTATTCATTTAAATGTGATAGACATTTAGATTATTTTCTGGTAAGACATACACATAATATAACTTTGTGAATAAATTGTGTTCTTGATTATGCTTGTCCAAACACGTCTGTGAAAGAGGGGCATGATAAGTTGTATGCATTGCCACATTGCCAGCATTTCTAGCTTATACCAAATTACCTTGTAAACACAGTCTTAATATATACACATTATGATGTAAATCAGCTATCTCATTCCTTTTAATTGTACACATAGATAATTGGCATCTGGACGTCTCCAAACTTGGAAACATGTGGGTAAGTATTTTGTAATAGGATGGAAGTTTTAGAAATTGTGCTGCTAAATCTGGCTTGAGTGACAAGTGCTTGTCGCCACTGAGCCATCTCTGAGGAAGGTTTCAGTAGATCTAAGGTAGACTGTCCCACTCTTGAACTGTAAGTATCTTCTCCCTGTCCTCTGCTTGTCTTCCCCATCTTATAGTTTGGGTGGTGAGCCTAGTCTTTAACGCTGAGCCATCTCTCCAGCCCATCTTCCCCATCTTAATGGAGACATGGATGAAAGAATTCTTACTTTCAAGGTAATAGCATTTTCCCATTTCTGTTTGTACCTTTGGGTCAGATTAAGAATTAGTTTCTGCTGGAAGTACAGCTCAGAGGCAGAGCACTTACCTGGCAGGTGTGAGGCCCCATGTTCACTTCACAGCACTGCATTAGAACAAAGAATTAGTCTCCTACTGAAACATCATAATGGTGTTAAAGTATATTTTCTCCTAAAATTTCGATAGTTATGAAAAAAGTTTTTTAGCCCAGTTAGGAATGTTTAGTTTTGAAATTTCCATGTGCTGGATACCCAACACTGTAGCTCAGTTTTGAAACCGTGTCTTTTTCTCATTGACCTTCAATGCGTCCTTGTCTGCCACATGTGTCCTTGCTTGCCTCTATGGTTGTTCATGCCTGTGGGTGTTTGAAAGGGACATATTCTATCCTATTGTTCAGATGCCCTCTCTACCAACACTTCTCTGACTCCATCATTATGTCTCTAATGCATCTTGATTTCTAATAAGTTAACCCTCTCTATTTAGTTTCATAGTTTGTGAATATCATATTCCTTTTTGGCCCCTTTCTTCCCCAAGAATAGACTGAGCAAGTTCACAGACTTAGGAAGTTGCACCAAAGCATACCTGTCAGAGCTGTTAATACAATTGTATTAACTCTATAGGTTGACTAACACACACATTCTTTTTGAATTTTGAGTTTTCTCATACATAAGTGTGCTATATCTCTTTGCCTGTTAATTTTGTAATGAATTTTTAAAATATTAATTTATTTGATCAAAATCTTTTAAATATTTGATAAATTTATCCCAATAAGTTTTATGTTATCTTCTTACTCAGCCTTCTTAAAGTAAAACTGACAATTGACAAAAGTTGTATGCATGATTGTTTTTACATTTGTATATTGATTGTTAAAATTTTATAAATTATTAAATTAAGCTAATCATACTATCCGTCACCTTATGTATGTATACAATTTTAATGGTAAGAACATTTAGTACTTACTCTTTCAGAAAATTTTAAGCATACATCTTATTCTCACTAACATTCTCCATAATACATCACTAGAGGTTATTTATCCTAACTGATGCATTGTAGCTTTGGACCAATGCCCCCTTATTGAAAATTAGAGCTTCATTAAGTTATATTTATACTTAGCGCTGTTGTATAAGAGTATAATTGATTTCCTGTATGGTTTGCCAGGGGAACCTCACAGAAAAGGGGGAGGAAGAATTGTAGGAGCCAAGGTGTTGATACCACAAGAACATGACCCACAGAATCAACTAGTCAGGGCTCATAGGGGCTTACAGACCTGTATGGATCTGACCCAGGTCCTTTGTATACACTTTATGATTGTATAGCTTGGTATTCTTATTGGACTCCCAACAATGGGAGTGTGTGTGGTGAGGTGTCTCTGACTCTTTTGCCTATGCTTGGGACCCTTTTCCTCCTACTGGGTTGCCTTGCCCAGCCTTGATATGAGGATTTGTGCCTAGTTTCATTGTCTCTTGTTAGGCCATGTTTGGGTGGCTATCCCTGGGAGGCCTGCTCTTTTTTTTTTTTTTTTAACCCAGCAAATTAGAGGAGTTGATCTGGGGGAGAAGGGAGGCGAGTGAAAAGCATCAGATTACCTTCACTGCAACTCTCTTAATTTATGTGTAAGTTATTGGGTGATTTCTATGCATGTTATATTATTTTCAAATAAGATTTCTATTTCTTTGCTTTCAAAATTTTGTAACTAAATTTCAACTCTTTTGCCTTTCTGTTCTGGCTGGGATATCAGAGGTAAAATTAAAAAGAAATTATAAAGTTTGGCATTGTTTTCTTCCTGATGTTTTTAATGGTTCACAATTTATATAATGTTAGGAACTTTATTTATTTAATTTTATTTATGGATATCACTTAAGTTGTTCTTGGTCTACTAAATTGGATATTGAATTTCCTAAATTCTTCTTTTGTATCTAGGTTATGACCATTTCTCCCCAAAACAAGACTCCAGCAGTGGATTGGCAGGGAGACTATTAGATCTACTCCATAGCCTGAAGCTTTCTCTGCCAAGTCCTGCTTCTCCCCGCTTTCTTTTCATAAGTTTCATATCTGTGATTTTGCTGCTCAAACTTACCTCCTCTCTTTTATCTTCCACAGGAGCTGACACACTCACAGACTCCCCCAAGAGTCCCCCATGAGCTCTTACACTCCTAGCTCCATGTTTTCTTGATATTTTACCAATAGATTTTGAAAATATTTTTGAGATTACAATTATATAATTTCCTCCTTCCCTTTCCTCCTTCCCTCTCCTCCCATGTGCCCCCCATGTGGTTATATTTTATTTGTGCTGAAATATGGTGATATTTTATTTGTATGTTAACAAATAAAGCATGCGTGGAGATCAAGGGGGGAAAGGCCAGCCATTTTTAAGTAAATATGGAAGTCAGGCAGTGATAGCACATGCCCATAATCTGATCACGTGGCAGGCAGGGTCTGTCTATGTTTAAGGTCACACTAGGGAACAGAGTCAAGCATGGTGACACACACCTTTAATCCCAGTACCAACCATAGAGACCTGGAGGTCTGTATGGACAGGCAGTGACAAAGAAGTGAGGTGGGTGGGCTAAGAGAGCCAATGAGAGGGTAGAACAGCAAGGCAATAAAGGTGTGGGTAGACAGGAAGTAACTCACTTTCAGTAGCTGCAGAGCTGGAAAGGTAAGGTTGGTGGGTCTCACTATTTCCCTGATCTCTGAAGGCTTTCATCCATATATTTGGCTCTGTGTTTCTTATTTAATAAGACCATTTAGAAATTCGGCTACACTCCACCCCCTTATTCTATCTCTAATCTGTGGCCTCTTTCCATTTAATTGTTGTCACATATGTATATATTACTAAACTGTAGGAATACAACCTGCTCAGTGTGTTTAATGTTACTTGTAAAATGAATAACCAATTGTGCTCTTTCCTGGGGAAGACTTTTTCCTGTGCTCTAAACCTGTACTCTACATCCCTTAATTGTCTATAGTTCATTGTCTAGGGTTATGGCCTCTGGAGCTTTCCCTCTCGTTAATGTTCCACGTTAACATGTCTGTTGGTGTTGTCCCTTTTCAGGTCATGTAAACATTGGTGAGACTTTACAAGTACAGCTTCTGTGTCAGTTCCAGAAGACATAATCTCGGGTTCTTACAATCTTTTCCTAGCTCTATTTTAACATGAGGTTCCTTGAAGACTCAAGCTCATGTATGACTATAAAATGTTTTATTTTATACTTTTGTTGTTTTATATGTATATATTATACACTTAAAATCATATACACACACATTTTGTAGCCAGTCTTTCATCTTACATTACTACAAAAGGCCAATATACATTATGATGTCTACGGAATAGTCCCTGATGAAGGTGTATAATAATCTACTAACATTTTATTTCATGTTCAGTATTAGCTTCCAACTCTTTAATCTGGCAAGCAGATGCTCAGGGAGCATGGTGCTCTGACTTACACCTAACATTCACTACCGAAGGCTCTGTGTTAAAGAAGCATGGCTTGAGCTGGGCGGTGGTGGCGCACGCCTTTAATCCCAGCACTCGGGAGGCAGAGTCAGGCGGATCTCTGTGAGTTCGAGGCCAGCCTGGACTACCAAGTGAGTTCCAGGAAAGGCGCAAAGCTACACAGAGAAACCCTGTCTCGAAAAACCAAAAAAAAAAAAAAAAAGAAGCATGGCTTGTCTTCTTTATATGACAGTGTGGGCCTGACAAACAGGCTACAGTTCGGAAATATGCACCATGATCCTCCTAAGCCACAGAGAAAATTATATCCATCCCATCATTTTTACATAATTGTGCTAATATTAAATCCATTGATTGTTTGCTTTAAGTACACTGGAAAGTAAATATTTGGCTAATATTTCTTTAGTATACTACAATTTAAAACATAAAAACAAAGAGAAAATTTTGTTTTTCATTTTACTCCACTGTGTATACGCCACATTTTATCAGTCAGTTGCTGGGCACTTAGAGTGTTTGAGTTTCTTGTGGAATGCTTGTTAAGACCAAGGTGGAGGTAAGGATGTTAAAAAAAAGATGAGATTGCTTTTGAAATAATTAAATTTGAGACTCTGTGCTGGTGACTTCCTAATGGCTTAATTTCAGGATCATAAACTCAGACACATGAATAAGCAGTTGAAAGAGTACGAATGAATTCTGTTTCTCTGTCCGCGTGAGGACAGTTTGCTGAGGAACTTAGGGGCACTGTGAATAGAGATGTTCAGGTGGACAGGATGAAGGGTGACTCTAGGAAGAGTTGAGGGAGGTGTGGAGGGTTCATATGATCAAAATATATTGCATGAAATTCTCAAATCATTAATTAAAATCTTATCCTATTTTTTCAAATGAGTCTATGTGAAGGCTACATTATGTCTTCCCGAGCTACAGTGGCTGAACATGAATTTCTAAGCGAATAGTAATGTCAGTTGTTGCAGATTACCAACAATGTTTTCATTTGCATTGTTCCTGCCCTTCTTTTCCTGATTGTTCTTTTTGAGTTGGGGGTTGTTTGTCTTGAGTTCCTGGACTCAAAGGTCTTCCATCCCAGTCATCAGTAGCTGAGGCTACAGTGAGCACCACTCTATCTGGCTACACCTGCTTTTAGAAACAGATTATTTATTAAAAAAATGAATTCTCAATTTTCACTTCAACACTTCAGTGACTTTAATTTTCTCACAGCGTACCTGAAATCCTGTAAATGTTAGAGAGTGTGTCTACCTCTTTGCTGTTACACTAAGGATTTGTTGTGCTGATAAAACATGTAGAAACTGGTTTATTTGCTGAAAGTATATTATAAATTATATATTTTTCAAAACACAAAACTATTGGGGCAATTAATTACTCAGATTCCTTAGACTTTTTAAGATTTTATTTTTTGCCAATGTTTTATGATGGGGTACCAGATCGAGTTTTTAGTTCAAAATGAGAAAGTCTATGAATCACTTCAGTAACTAAAATAAATTTTTGAGCTTTTCCCTAAGACAATTCTTTTCAGAAAATGTGTTTTGGGCAATGACTTATCAATTTTACTTCAAAAAGTTCTGAATGTCACTAGATGCACAATAACGAGAATTTATTTTCAAATTTGATTCTAAGGTGAACTTAATGAACATTTTTGTTCAGTAGTGTTAATTATATGTATATGTAACCAATAAATTTATGTGGTACAGATGAGCAATATATTAAATACAATTTCAAACAGTGATAGTAGAAGCAGAAGGGAAGCCAGTGAGTGGCAAAATATACAAAAATTTTGAAATTATTTAACTCTTGGAGTCGAGGGGGTGGCACCTACCGTTAATATAGAATTTTTCTGGGATTTGTTTATTGATATAGTCTACTGGAAAAAAGCAAACAAACATGTTAGAAACATAGCAGGATTTAACGTGAAGTGGATGAAGGTACCTTTGAAAAATGAAAGTGTGGCATTTGTTGAAACTAATTCAAGGCCGTGTGAGAACTCCTTTGTGATGCTTGTGTACTTTTAGAGAAAAAAAATTCAGGAAGATCTCAAGTCTTCAAGTACAAACACACTAATATATTATTCAGAATTCTGGGTTGCCGTTAACTGCCTGACTTCAAGGTGTATCCTACAACGTGAGATGCCAAGTCCTATCACTTTCCCAGGGTGTGCCATGAACAGAGAGCCCAGCAGTGCACAGCTCCTTAACGTCAGCTTCGGCAATCAAATTGAGTCCAACTCTTTTCTTCTCCACTGCACTGTTCTGAGGTGTCACATTGAGCAGCGTCACTTTGATAGCAGCCTTCTCTGCTTCCTTTATCTTTTTTAGCTGCTTTTTGTCCCTCCTCTACAGTGATTACATATTTTCCTTATAACCCCATTCTGTATCTTATCTTTTACTTCAATAGCTTCCTCCAGGAAACTCTCTCTCTCTCTCTCTCTCTCTCTCTCTCTCTCTCTCTCTCAGATTCAGATTTTAAGACAGTCTTATTCTGTAGCTTAAGCTTGTCTCAAACATATGACAATCACCCAACCTCAGCATCCTCAGTGATAGGATCACAGTTGTGCCAGTGTGCCCAGTTCATGTCTGTTCTTTTCAATTACCTAAACAGACTGAGAATGTATTTGAGCAAAATGAAAACCAAAACAAAACCCTGAATCATCAAAAAAAAAAAAAAATCAATACAGGATTCAAGAGTTCAGTCAATTTCAGCCCTGATTCCTGCAGAGCACATGGGGGATGTCCTGCATAGCCCTATAGTCAGGTTGTACCACATGACTAGTTCTAGCTAATAGGTCAAGAGCAAACAAGGCAAAGACGATTTGTAACTGTGTTGAGGAACCTCTACATCTCTTCTTTCCTGACAAAGTCTTCCTCATCAGGGCTTCCCAAAAGGAGATTGTGTGTTCCAAAAAGACTACAGAGATTCAGAAAGCAAGAGTGCTCAAATAACTGTTTGGAGTAAACTTTTGAAGAGTATATCATAAGTGTGAGGGCTTAGTTTTGACAAGATATGGAGCAGTCTGGGTTGCTTTGTTACTGCAGCATTGCTATGACTAGTCTGACTAATACTCAAATACCAATAAAAACAAACGCACCATCTGATGTGTGTCTGTAGTGTTGGTGCATTGTTCACGGATGATAATATTTCCAAGTCTCCATAGTAAAGACTTGGTAACTATACCTGGAATTCTTGGAATGATGTAGGTACCTGTTTATGTAACTAAGAGAGTTACATCAAGAAGAATGCCATACACATGTATATTTAATTAGACAAACTTGATAATCCAGGACCTTTATAGTCTAAAGTTCAGACCTCCTTCATAAATTTTAAAAATTCAGCCTATACCTGTTTGTTTTTCTTTAAATATTTTTGTCTGTAAAATAATTTCTGAGGGGAAAGGAATCATATCTTGCATTTGATTTGTCTTGATTCACCTGGGTCAGTATTATTCCATTCAGTCAAATCCAATTCAGATACTGTCAACAACACAACAAACAAACAAATAAACAAGCAAAAAACCCTAAAATTTTCTAATGTCAGTGTATAAATACATATGTTTTCTTGTCCACCTTTCAAAAAGAAATACAATTTATCTTTGAAAATGTTTATAAACATGAGAGTGCAATGTCATTTTTCTGTTGGGCTTTTATTCATTTCTGGTTTATTTTTCTCTTTATGACTAGCAAAATTTCCTCTGTGTCAATTAACATTTCCTTAATTCGTGTTTAAAGACTTTGTAGTAATCTTTGAGTATTATGGATTAGAGATTTTTACATAATTCCTCTATTGATAGACATTGACTTTTTCGCTGGCTTGTTTTATTATAAATACTAACCATTTTGTTTCTAGTCTGAATTGCAAATATTTTGTTCATTTTAGTCATTTCATTAACTTGAAATTTGGGCTTGAATGGCATAACACACAATACAAAATTTTTTATGTTCTTTCAAATCAAATACAGTCAGTGATTTCACCATAATTTCCTCAAGAAACTAAACTTCTACCTTTGACATATGTTAAAATTTTATGTATGCAGATTTACTCATGGAATTACTAGATTCTTCTATAGATGTTTCACTGTTTTTCTACCAATGAGATATTTAGAGTGAATTTATGGAAGGCTTTGATAGAATGATTCCAATAATTTTTCCCTGTTAGAAGGAATTATTTCACTATCTTCCACCCTAGTTATCACTGATGGAGATAGGCAGGCTGATTCTTGTAGAAGTACCAACAGGCAATGTCTCCTTGACGCTAGTTCTCAATCCAGCCTGGGCAGTTATTCCGGGAATTCCTTCTAGAACCTCCCTAGAGCAGGAGCAGGAAATACTGCCATGAGAATATGTGGGTTAGCAGTCCCTGACTTTTTGTGTGCGTGCAGCAGTATCTGCAGAGGTTGTTCCCCTACATGCTTTATGCAGGAAAAGTGGATGGGGCGTGGAACTGTGAGGAGATCAAAACTGACACTACTCTCCAGCCTACCCAGTCAATTGATTACAGAAACCTTTGTGTAGTCACTGTGGGGTTTGACTATGTTTCAGGCCTTCTGCATTAACGAAGACTTACTAGAAGGATCTTTAAAGGCAAGAGCTACTCTATTTACATTGAAGTCAAGGAATGCATGCAGTGCATTAGTAATCAATACCGATTGACTGGAGATTTACTATGACTTGGTTAGAGATGGTCTTTTATTTTCCCTTAAATCATTAAAGTTTTAGATTCAGCTTATGAACATATTTTGCAATGACTTAAACTCTCTCAGTGAAACTTATTGTATGTTCATTTTCAAAAACATTTACAACTATGGACAATATAAGAAAGTTTAAATTAGACCTTTCCTCCCAACTTTATTTTAACAAAGGGGAATTAATACTGTGATGATGAACTAGAAGCTATTTTATTTATTTTCTTAAAGAGGTAAGACTTTCATAATGCAGATTAATTTTAAAGCTCTAGAGGCCAATTATTTTTAACATTTTGTTTTAAAAATAAATTCTAGGCACATAAATCTAAGAGGCCTTTAAACCTCTAATTAACACGTTTGTAGTTTCCTTTCCTCACTAATTCCTATCGGAAAATCAGAATCTTCTCATGGAAACCAAAGTCTCATATTCTTAAGCAAATAAGGTATTTGCAAGGCTGCCAGGCTTCCTATGGCCAGGATAGGGTTAAGAATCTCTCGTGAACCAGCTTCTTGTCTATGAGAGAAAGAAAAAGGAACGCTACACCACTGACAACAGTCTCAGTCAGATCTCCGTGTTACAGCTAGCTGTTTGCAGTGCAATCCAACCTAATGAAGCCTTTGGCCTGTCTGCTTTAGAACCTAGACTTTGAGATATAGGAGCAGTTGAGCTGCTAAGTCCATTTCCTCTCTATTTTCAGAGAGAAGATGATTCATGCTGCTATTTACATATGAACAGTCTTAAAGAAGGTGGAGTCATTCCAAGAGGCATGGCTTTTTAAAAGGTAATCCACGGCCTATCCTGCGACATTGAAACGCAACAGCCAGAAATGAACTAAAACGTGCTCAGAATTTGCTCTGAGCAGGCGGGAAGGAGTCAAGGGCCTGAGAGCCACCATTAACACGGAGATGCCAGAGATGAACTCCCAACAGGCCGCTCAGAGCAGGAAGAAACCACAGCCCACCAGGCGCCATGTGGCGCCTAGGGTTTGGGCACCATTATGGCTAGCAAATATGTGGTAAGGTATGGGAGAGAGAGAAAGAGAGAGAGAGAGAGGTTCATGCCCTATAGAAAGAGATGGATCTGCAGAGGTGAAGGCCATAAGAACAGTCTGGTATGGGAGGCCTGCTTGCCACCCGGTAACATCGTGTCCTCCGGTCTTGGGCTGCTGCTAAGGGTTATGTCTGGGTCTGTGGCCCTACTGCTGCCTCTGTCCGTGTCTATGCCCCTGGCCTCTGCTACCACCGAAGGATACCTGGGTTCGGGCCATCACTTGTGGCCACATAGGTGTCAGAAGGCCATGCCACTGCATAAACATCCCGACCTGAATAACTTAAGCTGATGCCTGGGGCCATGGGGTAGTTCAGGCTTGAGCTGCGGCCAGGAGCCATGTCTGGGTCCGCGGCCCTACCCTAGCCAGGGTCAGTGTTGATGTCCACAGTGCCTGTTATCATCAGGGTAATGTGCATGCCCCCAATCTAGACCTCCTCCTCTGGGTCCGCGGCCCTACCCTAGCCAGGGTCAGTGTTGATGTCCACAGTGCCTGTTATCATCAGGGTAATGTGCATGCCCCCAATCTAGACCTCCGTCTCTGGGTCCGCGGCCCTACCCTAGCCAGGTTCAGTGTTGATGTCCACAGTACCTGTTATCATCAGGGTAATGTGCATGCCCCCAATCTAGACCTCCTCCTCTGGCTGCGTTGTGATCTAAGGGCCATCCTGCAGTTGGGGTAATGTTGATATGAATAGTCTGCACAGCTACCGGGGCCACAGCAGCATCTGGGCCTGAGCTGCTTCTGAGGACCATATCTGGGTCAATGGTCCTCCAGCAGCCGGGGTCTGTGAAGATATCCATGGCCTGTGTAGCCACCAAGGGCCACACAGATGCCCAGATTCAAGATTAAAACCTGTGGCCATGGTGGCAACCAAGGGAGGTGCTGTACCTGGAGTGAGACAATCTGGGTGGCCTACACAGCCACCAGTAACCATGATATTGTCCAGACTGAGCAGCTGCCAGGGGCCATGTCTGGGTCTGTGG
Source organism: Peromyscus eremicus (assembly GCF_949786415.1). Lineage (NCBI taxonomy): Eukaryota > Metazoa > Chordata > Mammalia > Rodentia > Cricetidae > Peromyscus > Peromyscus eremicus. The sequence goes on along the minus strand of NC_081425.1, from coordinate 19,766,076 downwards.
CCCTACTGCAGCCAGGGTCTTTATCAATGACGGTGGCTCCTACTACCACTGAAGACTGTGCAGATGCCCAGGGTATGGCCTGACACTTTAGGCCATGTTAGTACTCAAGGGTCACGCTATTACCAGGACCACCTAGATCCAGGTGGACAGTGCTGCCACCCGGAGTCATGGAGACATCCCGGCCTGGGTAGCAGCTGAGGGCCATGTCAGTGTCCATGACCCTACTGCAGCAGGGGACTTGTGGTGATGTCTGTGGCTCCTGTTACCATTGAAGGCAGTGCAGAAACCCGGGCTCTGGACCAAAACCTGAGACCATGTTGGTGACTGAAGGTCATGTGGCCACCGTGGCCTTGCAGATCCGAGTACCATGCACAGCAACCTGGGGCTGTAGTGACACTCAGGCCTGAGCTGCAGCCTGGGGCCATGTCTGGGTCTATGGTCCTGCTGCAGCTATGGTCTGTGTTGATGTCCATGTCTCCTGGTACCACTGAAGGCCAGGCAGATACCTGAGGTCTGGGCCGCCACCTGGGGTCATGCTGTTGTCCGAGGGCTACCTTGCAACTGGGGCCATGCTTATCTGAGTGGTATGTGCAGTAATCTGGGGCCATGGTGACATCCAGGCCAGGTATGCCACTGAGGACCATGACTGAGTCCAGTGGTTCTACTGCAACCTGGGTCTCTGGTGATGTTCTGGCTCATGTTATCACCAAAGGCCACAAGAATCCATGGCCTCTGGGCTGCTACCTATGACCATGCTGGAGTCTGAGGGACATGTCACTGCTGGGACCATGACAACCTCAATGGCTTGCAGTCGTCTGTAGCCATGGTGTCGTTCAGGCCTGAAGTGCTGCCAAGGGCCATGGTCTGGTTTCATAGCCTCACTGCAGTCAGGGTTTCCATCGATGTCTGAGGCTCTGGTTACCACTGAAGGCAATGCAGATATCCAGAATCCCAACCCCTGCATGAGAAAGCTTGCCCCACCTCTCACCTCAGCCAGGGAAAGCTGGATCCTCCCCTCACCTGAGAAGAGTGGTCCCAGCTGCCGGAATGACCATTTCAGCTGCCTGGACTGACAAAGTCAGCTGCATCCAGGCACACACCCAGGGCTTGGAGTTGGCACACCCCAACATCTACCCCATTTATGATCTGCTGGAGCGTTTGAAGGGACTGATCCTTTGGAACCATAGCTGCAGAATCTCCGTGACTTAGGACAACAACAGGATATCAGAAATGAACGTTAGTGGGGGTCCAGTTTTGATGGTGTACTAAAGCCAGAGGCCTTGAACCTAACCAACAACTCATTACACGATGAACATTTATTTGCAAGTAATGCTGTTTGGACAAAAGGGCATACTGCATGATTCACAGCAGCTCCCAAAGTCACTAAGATGAATGAAGACGTAATGGAGAGTCAGGAAAGACGGAGGAGTGAATGACTTTTCCTTTTCAAAAAATAATTATTGTCTATTTTTATTCATTTTTAGCTTTCCTTTGCAGGGGGGGCAATACTACAAGAGTTAGGGGCAGATCCACAGGGATTGGGGTACATGATGTGAAATTACCAAAGAATCAATAAAAAAAAATAAAAGATACTCCACAGAAGAAAAAAAAACTTACTTTATACTTTAAAAATGTAGCCATTTCTTTATGCCAGAACATTTTTCTTTATTTTAAACTTACCATACAAAGTAACAGGTGGTGTTTTCATATATTCTTAGTTTTATTTTATTTTATTTTCCCCCAACCTATCTCCCCACCTCTCTGCACTTCCCTATCTCCTTTTGTATTTTCCCACTCCCAGGACTCTCCATTCCAATTTCATATCACCTGTGTTCTGTTACCCTAACCATCTTCCTGCCTTGAAAGCCTCCTTTCCCCTTCTTATGGGCCCCTTTCTGGTTTCTTGGCCTTTACTTACACTTAATAAATACACAAACATAAACATTCAAAGCTAGTATCTACATATGAGAGAGAACATACAGTATTTGTCTTTCTGAGCCTGGGTTATCACCATCTAATATAGTATTTTCTAGTTCTGTTCATTTTCCTGAAAAGTTCAACATTTCATTATTTTTTTGTATCTGAATAAAAATTTCATAATGTATATGTACCATATACTTATTATCCATCCGTGTGTTCATGGGCATCTAAGCTGATTCCTTTTTTTTTTTTTTATGTTGTGGTGTTCTGAGAGTCTAACACTGAGAATTATGTCTGTTAGGCAAGTACTCCACCACTTCACTACATCACAGGCTCATCACAGGCCTTCCTCTCAATCCTCTACCATGTTGACATCTGAGCTCCTCCTCACTTGAGGAGAAAGGGAGTCATGGGAGAGTTGGAAACATAAGTTCCTGTTCATGAATGACTCTAAAGTGGCCCATGGACCACTAGTCTTGTCTCTAGAGTGTTCTTTTTGTAGTTTCAGAAGAATAGGAAATTAAGTATTTTTCTATGATAACAACTAAAAGTTTCACAAAAAAAATGGCAGCAGTAGGTTCTTCATAAGATCTATGACCTTTCCAGCCTCAGGTAGTTATCTAGGTTTATAGTATCAAGCACAGATTCCTTCCTACTGAGCATGCTTTAAGTTCAATTAGCTGTTGGCTGCCCCCAAGATTAAATAAGAAACACAGAGCCAAATACAGAGGTAATAGCCAAAGCGATCAGAGAACTAATGAAGAGCCACAACTACCTTATCTTACCACCTTGCTGCCATTGCTTCCCCAGAGAGAGTTTCTTCCCATCTAACTTGCATTTTTATTGCCTTCCTGTTCTGCCTTCCAGCCAGCACTTCCTCATCACTGCCTGTCTATACAGACCTCCAAGTCTCTATGGTTGGTACTAGGATTAAAAGCTTGTGTCACCACCCTTGGCTGTGTCCTTGACCACACAGAGACTCTGCCTGCCATGTGATCAGATTAAGACCGTGTGCCACCATTTTCTGGCCTCTATGTCTGTCTAGTGGCTGTTCTGTTCTCTGACCCCAGATAAGTTTATTAGGATATAATATATTGCACAATATATTGGGGAACACAATATCACCACAATAGTAGCACAGTTACACCATTGGAAATATCTTGCCATAGTTGTCATTGTTGTGGTTCATAGGCTGTGCATATGGGTAGGACTGTTGACTACTTCTCTCCCTTGGCAGCTTTCATGGTACCTGTGGTGATATTGTGTTCCCCAAAATATTGTGAACCCTAATAAACATATCTAGATTCAGAGAATAGAACAGCCACTAGATATAGAGGCCAGAAAATGGTGGCACACACATCTTTAATCCTAGCATTCCAGAGTCAGAGATCCATCTGGATCTTTGTGAGTTCAAAGCCACAATGGAAACAGCTAGGGGTGGTAATAAGAGCCTTTAATCCCAGGAAGTGATGGCAGGAAGCAGAAAGGTATTTAAGGTGTGAGGATGGGGAACTAGAGCCTGGTTAAGCTTTTAGGCTTTTGAGCAGCAGTTCAGTTGAGATTCATTCTGGATGAGGACTCAGAGGCGTCCAGTCTGAGGAAACAGGATCAGCTGAGGAACTGGCAAGGTGAGGAAGTTGTAACTGGTTCTGCTTCTCTGATCTTCCAGCATTCATCCCCAATAACTGGTTTCAGGTTTGTTTTTATTAATAAAACCTGTTAAGATTCGTGCTACAGGCACCTTCAGATACAATGAGGGCTAGCCCTTCTGGGAGCAGGCTTCCAGGTCAGTATCTGCTCAATTCCTCCAAGTACTGTGCCAGACCTATATTGTTTCTACAACAATAGGTCTTACCTCCAAGTTCTGGAAGGCAACCAAATGCAGTGCTAACAGCCTAGATTGTTTTGGAAGTTTCTTGGACTCTCCTGATCAACAACTTGAAGGAAGGATTCTCATGCTCAGCACTGGGGTTTTGTTAAATGGTTTATGGCTCTTAGATGGAACAGTATGATGCTATGTGGCATAACTCCATTTAAGTGTGTGTGTGTGTGTGTGTGTATAAGCTTATAAAGTAATAGTTTTCCTAAGGTTTTTCAAGTACCTTAGTGTTAGTTATCTCTCCTCCCTCCCACTCAGTAACGCTCTCCCACTTTTCTCCCCAGTTAGAATTCACCTCTCCCTGCTCACCTCTTCCTATTCTCATTTCTAGAACTCCTCCTCTTCCCCTTCCCCATGATCTTTTCTACTTTCCTGGCTTCTGAGGTTACTTCAGGTTACATGTTTGTCTTAGTTTGCTTGTCTATTGATGTGATAAACACTATGATCCAAAGCAACGTATGCAGGAGAGGGTTTATCTAATCTCATACTTCCAGGTAACAGTCCATCGCTGAAGGAAGTCAGGGCAGGAACTCAAGCAGGAACCTAGAACCTCACACTGAATCAGAAACCATAGAGGAGTGGTAATTATTGGCTTGTCCCTATTGTTCCCTCAACCTGCTTTCTTATATATCCCAAGACCACCTGCTCAGGGGTGGCACCATCTATAATGAGTTGACCCCTCTGACATCAGCCATTAATTAAGAAAATGCCCCACAGACTTGGCCGTAGCCAATCTGAGGAAAGTGTTTCTCAACTAAGATTCCCTCTTCCCAAGTGACAGTAGCTTGTGTCAAGTTCACATGAATAATTTGAACACAATACAATCTATTTGGAGCCAAGATCTACAAATAAGAGAGAACAGGCCCTGCATTTTCCTACAATTTCTAAATGTGTTCTAAATATGCATCTTTGTACTGACAGATAAGTGTAGCCCTCACCCCTCGTTAAAAATACTTCTTAGCCGGGCGGTGGTGGCGCGCGCCTTTAATCCCAGCACTTGGGAGGCAGAGCCAGGCGGATCTCTGTGAGTTCGAGGCCAGCCTGGGCTACCAAGTGAGTTCCAGGAAAGACGCAAAGCTACACAGAGAAACCCTGTCTCGAAAAAACAAAAAAAACAAACAAACAAAAAAAAAACCTTCTTTTTGCAGCAGACAGAGTTTATTACAAAGATCAACAACTGGTCAAAATGCAGAGACTACGTGGTTGTGGGGTGCCCAGCCCCAACTGGTACATCTGCAATACAGCCCCTAGACCTAAGGCTCAGAGAATATGGAAAAGGAGTCAGAAAGATTGTAGGGGCCTGAGGACTAGGATGCCTGTTATGACATAGTATCTTCTATACATGACAGAGGCACTGCACCCATGAAATGCCATCAGCATGGTTGTCTAAACAGGATCCACCTTATGATAGCACCAGTTGACATTCAATGTGGATAGGGGAAATCTCACAAGGCCCCATACCTATAGGCAGTTAATGGCTGCTGACGGAGGAAGAATTAGTCTTCTCCAGGGGTAAGCCAATCCTATGTGTTATCTCTAAACACATGTACATAAGAAAAACACTAAACAGACTCAGTAGGTTGTATGCATTTTTTTTGTGTGTAACAATTATAATTGTAGAAGAGATCATAAATTTGAGAGGAATTTGGGGAGCATGGTAAGTGTTGGGGGAGAGTAAAAACAGTACTCATGTTTGAAATTCTCAAAAAGTTAAAATTTTAAATTAAAACAACTTTTATAGAAATCCCATATTATTAATAATTCTCTTTAAAATTTAATTGTTGTAAAATATGTATACAATTTATCATCTTAACCAAGATTTTTCCCTTCTTGTTGGTTCTGGAGATTAAGAGTCTCATGCATGGTAATATGAGCTCCATCACTCTCTAAGAGTATAGCTGAGGGCCAGCAAGATGGCTTACAGTTTAGAGGTTCAGTGCATTATCATCATGGCAGAGAGCATGGTCGCATGCAAGCAGACTTGGTGCTGGAGAAGTATCTGAGGGTCCTATATCTTGCAGGCAACAAGAAGTCAACTGAGAAACTGGTCAGTATCCTGAGCATAAGAAACCTCAAAGCTCACTCCCACAGTGACACATTTCCTCTAACAAGGCCACACCCATTCCAACAAAGCCACACCTCCTCATAGTGCCACTCCCTATGAGCTTATGGAGACCAATTACATTCAAACTTCCACAGCAGGTAAATGTGCCTGTAAGCCTGACAAATTGAATTTGATACCTGGAATAGCAGATGAGAAGGCCAATTCTTTTCTCCAAATTTTGCCACTCCTTCTTTCTTAATATGTAAGACCCTGTCATGGGGCAAATCTTCAGTTTTGTCATTTGAAAGTTTTATTTATGTTCCTAACAAGAACCATTGCTGTTCACATCATATTTATTTTTAAAATTTTAAAATTACATAATTACAGCATCAGCCTTTGGCCTTGGATAAAGTCATTTCCTTTCTTTAGAAAGGATTCCAGGATGAGAACATTTAAAAGAATTCCTACCACATGTTTCTTACTAGAGGAAATGAAAAATTTGAACTAAATAGTAATGCTAAAAAAATCATACTGTTGTCTAGTGAGCAGTATTCTGGAAAGTTCATGAATTACTTTAGGTTGGATAAAATAGTACTGTAATGAGAAGTTGTATTTTTGTGTGTGTGTGTGTGTGTGTGTGCATGTGTTATACACAGACATATATATATATGTATATATATGACAGCTAAATATATAAATATATGTGTATGTGTATCTAATTTTTTCAAGTTATTCTTCTCTTTTTGCTTCATTGTATTTCTTTTGGAGAATATGAAGAGAAACAGGGATATGCCAATAGGTTGAAAGTCTTCTGATAACAAACAATTAATCTGCTGCATGGGTCTCAAGGAAACATCTCAAGCACCAGTCTGGCTTTGTTAATCACTAGCCATGATTCCTCGGTGTAGGACAGCTTGTTTTGAAAACATTACAGGGGGCACCTAAATAAAATAAGACAAGATGAGAACTATATGTGGTCAAGTGAGTTCTTTGTTTGCTGGATGAAAACTGGCACCCACAGAGGCCCCATATTCGGCAGGAAGGAGACTTGCTCTTCGACTTGAGCACACACAGACTTACTGCTACCTGCATTTCACTGACATGACTTCCTGCTTCCAAATGTACTCCTGGCTAACACTACAACCACACAGAATGTTTCACTCTATGAACTGTTCAATTTTACATGTACGAGCCTCCAGAGCTGTGCAGTAAACAGCCCCACTTAATATCAAACAGAGTTCAAAGAAGTCTGAAGTCTTGATACTGTGTGTGTGCACACTCCTGGGAGGAGAGGACACAAACAGGAAAAGTTTAGATGGACAGAGCTCTTTCCATCTTGCCTGCCACATAGGACAGCATAGGAGAAACCATGCAATGGGCGGGAAGTAAACAGAATTAGTGATGACAGAGACGAAGGATGTTTTCTGAAGTTGAGATGCAAAGAGAGTTTAAAGGAAGTATTCTCAGAGTCTCTAGGGCTGGTCTTCAAAAGAAATACAGGTTTACTCATAAAATGCCAGTAGAAGAGGTCACCTCTTAAGACTACAGGCATGCAAAGATAATTTTTTTAATGCTACAGAAAAATATTGACCAAATATATATATGCACAGAGGACAGAAACACCACTACATGCAGGAGTCTTTACTGACTTAGAAATGGGCTGGAGGGAGAACAAATGTTATCAGAACTTTTGGTAACATTGAACATGTTACAAAATGAGTCCACCTTTCCTCAAAGTCTGTGGCCTTTGAATCAGGATACTCTGAAATCACATACATAGAGTTTATTATCGATGCTACTTGTTACAGAGAGCTTTGTCACATGTTCTGGTCCTGCTGTATTATAGAGAGGAAGCATTACAGCTGACCTCCTCTGCCTGTGGACCCTGGGCCAGGCTTTGTTTTCTACCTTCCCAGACACCCTGGGTATGGCTGTCCCGTAGCACTTACGACATTTAGCTGGCATGAGTAGCACTGTTGTATGTCATATTATACCACAAGTGCTCTAACAACAAAAACCTTGTGTGATTGTCTTGGCAAAAGTAAAGTATTAAAAATATATAAACAAGTTTGTTATGCCTCAAGTGAAAGGTAAAGTCACTGTAGATGTGGTGATGCTTTGAGGCAAATATGAAATGCCTGAACTATAGCTGGCATCAGTCATTTGGTTTGGAAAAGGTTATCTGGATATCTTGGTTGAATAGTTTTCCAAGTCCTTAAAGTCTGGGTGTGGTAGTGTAAATAAAATTAGCCTCCATAAGCTCATAGGGAGTGCCACTATTAGGAAGTGTGGCTTTGTTGGAGTAGGCACAGCTTTGTTAGAGGAGGTGTGTCACTGTGGGGGTGGGCTTTGAGGCCTCATATGTGCCAAAGCCACACCAAGTGCTTCAGTCCAGTTTCTGTTGCCTTCTGATCAAGATGTAGCTAACACCATGTCTGCCTACCTGCTGCCATGTTCCCTGCCATGATGATAATGGACTGAACCTCTGAACTGTAAGCATCCATCTCAATTGAATGTTTTCCTTCATAAGGGTTGCCATGGTCATGGTGTCTCTTCATAGCAATAGAACACCAAACTAAGACAGAAGTTGGTACTGGAACTGGGGTATTGCTATGATAGATCTGACCATTTTTTGTTTGGAAGAATTTGGACTTTGGTACTTTGAGTTAGGAAAGCAGTAGAATGCTTTCAGTACTGCTTAATGGGCCATACTAGTAGGACCATTGAAGATAATGGTGCTAAGAGTTATTTGAACTGTCAGGGGCTAGCTCAAGAGGTTACAGAGGAGGAGAAGAATATTAATATGTGGCCTAGACATAGGTCATGTGATATTTTGGTGAAGAATTTGGCTGCTTTTTGCCCTTGTCGAAAGAGTCTACTTGAGGCTAAAGTGAATAGTTTTGGATTAATTCTGTTGGCAGAGGAAATCTCAAAACAGAATAGCCTAGACTCTGCTGTGTGGTTAATTCATTAGTGTTAACTCTAATGAAGATTTATAATGAAAAGGAGCAAGCTAAGCAAGGAAAAATACAAAATGTACCATTTGAGGAGAAAAGGAGCATCAAGAAATAGAATAGAGCTAAATCCTGTGTTCAAGCAGATAAACAGATTAAGAAAGGAAATAAGGGTGTGGTAACCTCAGGGCAGGATCCCATCCAACTAAGTTTCCAACTTGTGAAAAGGAATTAAAGAAAAGCTTAGAGCTGGATGTGGTGGTGCACACCTTTAATCTCATCACTCGAAATGCAGAGGTGTCCCAACTAGCGGGATCTTCAGCAGAGACCCTAGAAGGGGGAATGGCAAATGAAAGGGACAAGAGACACAAAGAATTGACAGCAAGACAGTATTCTGATCAAGCTGCAAAATTTTATTTTTCTCAGGTGGGTTTTATAGTAAGCAGACCAGGAAACTTTCTTTGGGAAAAGATCAGGGGACTGTTGAGTTGTCAAGCAACTCAACCAAGCAACCTAACCACAAAACATTGTTACTAATGGTCACTGTAGCAGAAAGATAAGGAAATGTTAAGTTATTTTCTAATAACTCAGGACTTGTCCAGGCATGTCAAAAGTTTCTGGTTAGTGGCTCAATACTGGACAACAGAAACTTAACTCAGGCAGGCAATATGGCATGGCTCTTACAAGTGTCCTCGGCACAGAGGCTGGAAGATCTCTATTTTGAGGCCAGCCTGGTCTACAGATCCAGTTTCAGGACAGCCAAGCTTAGGCAGTGAAGGAAACCAATGAAAACAGAGAGTTCGTGAAGATATAACTGAATGAGGGGGCCATGTTCTAGCCTTAACCATCAACAGAACTTGGCAACTTTGGCCATATGGTTCTATCTTCAAGGATAGCAGAAAGATGGAATCTTACTCTGACACTAAGGAAAGCTGCTAAGGCTGGACATGTGTCAGGGATGTCTCTGCATGTAGACCTAGAGAGTTATTGCATGAAGCTGTGAAGGTGAAGCCTGGATTTCCTTGGAGATCCAAAAATGTTGGAGATGACAGAGCCCTGGGATACCTGCTGAGGAAAGGTGCTAACAGAGACGGGAACCAGTCCAAGAGAGAGAAGTGTGTTACAGTCAACAAAGCTGAATGAAGTTGGAGATCCAAAGGGTGTTTTTTTGACATAAGACATGGAGATACAAAGTTTGGAGTTTGCTCAGCTGTTTTTTTGGTTTTGCTTTGGTCCAATATTTACTCACTGTGCTCCCTTCCCTATGTTTGAAATGATAATGTATATTCTGTGCCATTATTTGTTGGATGTATGTGATCATATATATATGATATATTGTGATTATATATATATATATATATATATATATATATTTCATAGGGGATTACAGTATTACAGTTAAGAGATTGCATGACTCTCAAAAACATTGATCTTTGGACTTCTGAAAATTGTTGAGACTGTGGTAGACTATGGGAACTTCTGAAGTTGGACTAAAGGCATTTTGCATTATGACATTGTTGTAAGTTTATGGGAGCCAGGGAGTAGAATGTGGTAGTTTGAATGTAATTGACCCTCATAATCTCATAGGGAGTGGAACTATTAGGAGGCGTGGGTTTGTTGGGGTAGGTATGGACTTTGTTAGAAGAAGTGTGTTACTGTGGGGGTGGGCTTGGAGGTCTCATATATGCCCAAGCCATGCCTAGTGCTTCCAGTTTCTGTTGCCTTCTGATCAAGATGTAGCCAGCACCATGTCTGCCTGCATACCACCATGTTCCCTGCCATGATGATAATGGACTGAACCTCTGAACTGTAAGCCACCATCTCAATTGAATGTTTTCCTTTATAAGAGTTGCCATGGCCATGGTGTCTCTACATAACAATAGAAACCCTAAATAAGACAGTAGTCTGCTCTTGCTGGCTTCTTTCTTTTCCTTGGAGTAAAGTATATATTCATGAATCTTGTCCATTCTTGGTGAGTTCTTTTCCTTATTTTCTAAAGTCTGGACTTCCCTTACTTAGGTCTACAGTCTAAATTCCAGGTTACAGGTAACTAAAACAGCTTCAAAAGATTCCTGTCACATTTTCAGAGGTGTTTTGCTTTCTCCCCTATTGTCTTCTTGTGGCTATCCAGTTTGTCTTGAGACCTATGTGTGATACATGCAGAGCAGAGCGTGGGAGGAAAATATGCAGACCAGGGTCATAGAATGTTGGTAGATTATCTATTGCAATTCCAAGAGCCTTCCAAGAAAGCCACTGCTGAGACCACATTGGCTTGAATACTAGAACCCTTACTAGAGGAGGTAAGGAAACGAAGAAAAAACAGCACACGTACAAGAAAGCTGTGATTGGGTGGGAGTGTGCATTCTGATAGTGGACAGCTACTACCACAGGAAAACTGTAAGCTCTGCATGTTTCTTAGGTGCAGTGCAGCAGAGAGGAGTAAGCTAGTCTCTGTAGGTGAAGAGAAAGATGCAGTTGCTAGTTTTTGTGCTTGGACCAAAGAAAGAATGCTTTACCAACTTCAAGCCTGGCCCAAATGAGGAAACAGCTTTGCTGGTTCCTGTAGGTCCAAGGCCTTAACTGTTCCCATGCCAACAATACGCATTCATTCAATACACATTCATTCAGGATTTCACACACTCAGGGTTTCCTCTGCTCATGACAATCCCCAATAACATAACCAGTAGCTTGCTATTCCTCTTGATTCTTCCTCCATGGAAAAACCTGTAGGAGATAAACACATCCGAGTAAGTGACTACAACATAATCACATAGGAATGAAACATGGCATTCCCAACTGGGTAAAGAACACACAAGGTAAGAAAGGTGTAAAATGGCTCAATTCAAAAGAATCTAAAGAAATTTGGTATCTCCAGAGTTTAAACTACAAGATAATAATGGTGGAAGAGTTGACTACAAAGTCAAGATGGAAATAATGGGTTTAACCATTATACTCTTTTTTTTTCTTTATTATTGATAATTTCATAAATATATACAGTGAAATATTATGTATATTTCCACCTTCAGCTTCCCCAATCTTACCTCAAAGTTTCCCCATCAATCATGGTTAGGTTTTTTTTTTTTTTAATTTTTATTTTGCAATGCAATTAAGTTCTACATACAGGCACAGATTCCCTTGTTCTCCCCCGTCCCGCCCCCCTCACCTTCCCCCCAGCCCGCCCGCCCCCCATTCCAATCTCCTCCAGGGCAAAGCCTTCCTCACAGACTGAGATCAACCTGGTGGACTCAGTCCAGGTAGGTCCAGTCCCCTCCTCCCAGGCCGAGCCAAGGGACCCTGCATAGGCCCCAGGTTTCAAACAGCCGACTCATGCAATGAGCACAGGACCGGGTGCCACTGCCTGGATGCCTCCCAAACAGATCAGGCCAATCAACTGTCTCACCCACTCAGAGGGCCTGATCCAGTTGGTGACCCCTCAGCCATTGGTTCATATTTCATGTGTTTCCGTTTGTTTGGCTATTTGTCTCTGTGCTGAGAGTTTTCCTATGTTGAGTGATCTCAGAAAACAGAAGTTTCTGTGGATTCATTTATTAGCAACTGTGATCACAGCAGAGCTGTATAAGGGAGGGGGTGTCACAAAATAAGGAATACTCTGAGCTGAGGACTATCTCACTGTGGCTGCTATCTCACTGTGGCTGCTCACTCAATCTCTGAGGGTACCTTCTGAGAACACTCAAAGAATGAAGACAAAATACAGCCTGTGCAGGAACCGAGGGGAAGAAGAAATTCATCTGCCATCTTTCTATTGCCACTAGTGAAAAGTGTGACCCATTTGCCTGTGAAATTTTAATATTCCCATCACATCTCACTGAGTATTTCTCTCCTTTGGAAAATATAATGGTCCAGAAACTGAGCTGTTTATATTTGACTCTCCTATTGGAATTTACCATAGACCTCAAAAAATTCCCACCATCGTTAAATCTGCAGGCCATACAGTCTAAGGGCTGTGGAAATTGTGCAATAATTTTAACTTATTTAGAATCCTGTTTTGCTAGCTTAACCTCTGGGTTGGATTATCATTAACAAATGTGCCATGTACCACACCAAGGGACTGAACAAATAATCTTTTCTCTAGTAGAAGGAATGTTATTTCAGAGGTTATTAGTGACAAGAGAAAATGTGTTTGTTGCCCTCTCACAAACCATACAATATAACACTTCTGACATCAGTTGTATGGGCATTATTTCCACATACGTCAAGCTGGGTCTCTCCTAATTTACGGAGGACACCATGTACCTGAAAGTATTTCCACGACTCTCAGGTTTAGTTTTAGTGCTCTGTCTCCCAAGACTGCCTTCCTTCTCCAGACGCCAATCACACACTCCAGATTGTGTTCTTTGTTTCTAACCCACTAACCCCTTTATTTGGTTTGGTTATTTTGCTAGAATGACTTTCAGAAGTCATGAGAATATTTACTCATGTTTCTTCATGAGAAAATGCTACAGAAGATACCATGAACAACAATCAGATGGTTGTGGTACACAGGACATACCAGGTGAGCAAGGATGCAGAATAGCCATGTCCCTTCTACTGTACTTACCACCTAGCATCTCTCTGCAAATTCTCCTCAACTTTCTTTCTTCCAATTTTATGGGGACTCCATTGCACAGCTATGACAAGGTCAGTTGTCATGGGCCATTGAGATCAGCTCAATCTGCAACCTCTTTTGCTTCTCTGGATGTTGGACATAGGACTGAATGTGCTAACCTAATTATGTTTTGATCTGCCTTATGATCGTACCTGAATTTGATGTTATTTAGAGGTTGCTAGTCATATCACTAGTCATCTCATTAACATATAAAGGATAATTATCACTTTGGAGATCCCTAGGGCTTCAGGACCTATGTGCCAGGATGTGAGAACAAATTGAAATGTATATCACACAGTATCACATAGACAATATCCTGGCTTGTTTCAGATCACTGGAGAACTGAAAACTCCACTAATATGATCAGGTCCTGAATCTTTGTCTGGCTTGTCTTAAATTTATGCCATACATGTGTCATGTGACATTAGGCTGTTTGTCACTTTCTGCTTGCCAAATAACATTTTTCTCACCAGTGTAGTGGGTCTATATGCTGTTCTATGGAAGTCAAGATGCCCAGCATCTCAGAAGACTGCATTTTGTCGGAAGTTTGGAGTTAACATACGTTTGGATGAAAAGAGCACATGTGGCTTATTGTCCTTGCCATGTGTCCCCGTTGGCTTTCAAGAGAAGGCATTTGCCAGTTAAACACCCGCCAATCAAGTACCACTTATTAATCTTTAACAGCAGCTACTATGCTTTTGAATTTATGATTTCAATCACCACTCAACCCAGTTTGTTTTTGCAATGACTAAGTAACAAATTGAATGACAGCATCATAAGAGACCATACTCCCGCTTTTTAAGTCTGAAGGAAAAGCTACTCTATATTCCCTCCCAGGATTCAGCATGTGCTCTATTTTTTGACCAGAGAATGGAAATTTTTATGTCTTGTATTTGCTCCTTTTTACCATAATGGCTGTTATTACCCTGACTGGTAGATAATCTGTAAGTTTCTAAATCAATATGTTCTAGTTATGTGTTTTGTATTTGGGGTTTAAGGAACTGATCAGAGTGAGGCTGAGAACCCATTGTTAACTTAAAAACACACACACACACAATTTGTTCTTCATAAATTCCTACTCTGGAATATCACAATAGAATTCCAAGTCCATTCAAATACTATAACTGATGAGGAAATATTTAGATGTTTCTCTTTATTAGGAGACAGATACTGTCATTAATTATTCTGAGTCACTTTAGGGAAAAATTACAAAAGAATTTAATGTATATCTCTGTAATAGTGTTGCAAAGTGTGCACATAGAATATGATGTACAAGTTTTAACTAACACTTGATATAATATAGAATCACCTGGGGAAAGAGTCTAATGTGTCATGAGAACCTGAGTATGTTTACATCTGAATGCCCAGGCTAAATTGTTTGGAAGAGGATATTTCAAGGCAGGCTGGTATCCAGCATCCTTGTAGAGAAACCTCCTATACTCAATGGGCAATGGGAAAATGATACTTCAGGCAAAAGCATACTCTAGAGGGAGCTGTCTTATGAACATCCAAATTCATTTAAAGCAAGAAGACTAAGACCAAGAGCGTTCCTGATCCTCAAAAGCAACTGCCTGGACAAGTAATACTTGATATAGCTATGGTCTGAAGTGGTACAGGCACATTTTGAGCTGGCAGGGGAACATGGCAGTGTCCTAAGTGTCATTCATGTAGTACTGGTTTTGAAAGAATGAAAGATGCAAGATTTATGTGGTCATGGAGAGCAGATGAGACCATGTACCGTAGCAGGATCTTAATGCCTGCAATGACACCTGGGGAGGCCATTGCATGGAACTGTGAAGGTGGAACTTAAGTTGCAGTGGGAACCACATGCACTAGAACTCCTAGGACCCACAGATACCTGCTAACAAGAGATGCAGGTTGCAGAGCTAGAGAAATGGGGCTGTCTGAGCCTTCTGGAGCCCAGAAGATTGCATTAAAAGACTCAGATGCTAGATGTTAAAGCTACAAGATGTGGTGTCCTTCCTGATGGTTTTGCTTATGTATGATTTTTCATTTGTTTTGTCCTTACTCTTCCCTTTTGGAATATGAGTGTTTATTTTGTGTCAATAT
Organism: Peromyscus eremicus; assembly: GCF_949786415.1. Lineage (NCBI taxonomy): Eukaryota > Metazoa > Chordata > Mammalia > Rodentia > Cricetidae > Peromyscus > Peromyscus eremicus. The sequence goes on along the minus strand of NC_081425.1, from coordinate 19,750,603 downwards.
GTGTTGGAAATATATAACCTTTTTGAATTTACGGCACTTAGTATTAAGTGACTTTTGATCTTTAAAGTGTTGTGCAATTTGAAGCTGGGCATTTTAAAAGTTGGATTATATTTTGCATAAGATAAACATGAGACTTTGGGGACAAGGGATGGGAGGTTAATAGCTAAAAGTGATGTGTTTTTGTGTCAAGTTGACAAGGGGTGGAATTGTGTTGGTTAGTTTGATCAACTTGACACAATTTAAAATTACTTGATATATAAAGGAAATGAAGACACAAAAGAACAAGTTTTGCCTTCAGTCACTGGAAACTTGCTTATTTGGAAAATAAGCAATGGCTTCTCTAGGCTATTGTCTAGTGGTTTATAATTGTATTCTGTTATTCAGAGCTCATTTTTTAAAATTATGCATTTGGACCACATCTCTTTTATATTAGTCATCATTTTCCCTGAGATTCTGTATAATCCTTGAACTGAGCCCCATGTTACTACTAATAAAAGAACCTTTAACGTATGTCTTTCTGGAATTGACATTTAGCACAGAGGTGCATTTAGCTCCCCTTTGACCTTTAAGTGATACCATGTGGGTTCTGAAATTCCAGACTCCAGTTATTATTATAGATAGTAGATTTCATCTTGAAGTTAACTTGATTATTTCTACAGAAAACAGCAATAATGCTGATTCTTATAGAAACTGATGTTATTTACTCTGAGGAGGACATTTCTTAACCTCTTAGTGAAAGGAGGATCAATCAGTAAATGTCCCATGTGCTCCGCGACTTGCATGATTTTATCCTGGGAACCTGACTAGTGGCAGTGAGGGAATGAAGAAAATGTAGACACAATACAGAAAAGCTAGGACTGGGTGGCTGTGCTCACTCTAATGGAGTGGCCAACTATGCAGCTACAGAGTGGAACCTTGGCACTTTGATTATGTATAGTGCAGAGAGCAGGAGTTAGCTAGTCTCCAGAGGAGGTCTCTGAAGGGGAGCACTTGTCGTCATGGAAGAGGAAGGTGCAGTTGCTAGTTATTGCACATTACCAACATTTGAACTCAGGCTAGAGGAAGGCTTTGGCATCACTCTAAACTTCACACTGGAAGAAGGCTTTATTACTCCCATGGGTGTGAGGCATTGGGTCCTTGACATAACCATACCCATGTCAACAATACACATTCACTCATGATGTCCTCAGCTCCTCACACAGGTGATAGATTTACACACACACACACACACACACACACACACACACACACACACACTTATTTATTTACCTTGTTTTTGGATGGAACAATGGTCTTCTGAAACTGGGTTAGCCTCAAACCTATGGTGATTTTATTTCCTTCCTCCTTAGTGCTTGGATTATGGGCACGCTTTGTCACTTTGGGTTGACATTTCTACACTTTCTTATATCACTACCCCATTTACCATGAACAATAAAATTGTCCAAACTTCTAGGAGGCTTTCCAAGAAAATACAGAACAGATCAGTGATATTCTTTTCAGAGCATTGACTCTTGAGTCATAGGTCATTCTGTCCCACTATATTATCTTCTACACATTCATATAGTTCACCCTTCCACTCTAAACTCTTCATATAAAATCTAGCCTATGTTCCTCACATCTTACAATATGTATTGGCATTGGTTAGTGTAAAACAAATATATACTGTAGCAAAGAGTTTTGTACTCATATTTGTATTAGTTACTTTTTTATTGCTGTGATAAAATACTATGACAAAGGCAACTTATGGAAGAGTTTATTTTTGCTTATGGGTCCAAATGGATACTAGTTCATCAATGTGGCAAGGCATGGCAACAAGCAGCAGGCATGGCAGACGGTAGAAACAGAAAGCTGAGAAGTCACATCTCAACCACAAGCACCAAGAAGGGAGAGTGAGCTGGAAGTAGGGTAAGGTTATAAAATCTAAAAGCCCACCCCTATGGTGATGGCAAGATGGCCCCTCTGAAAGCTCCCCAAACAGCATCACCAGCTGGCTACCAAGTGTTCAAATGTGTGGGCCTATGAGGGACATTTCACAGTTAAACCACCACATTCTGTTCTCCGGCCATCATAGTCTCACTGGCATATGTAATGCAAAATGACATTTAGTCTAACTTCAAAAGCCTTTGTGGTCTTTTACAGTCTCAATACTGTAGCTGGAGTTTTCCTGCCTGGCCCACAGTCAGGACAAATCTTTCTCACCTGCCAGTCCCACAGCCTCTCAGACCCGACCAAGTAAACACAGAGACTTATGTTGCTTTCAAACTGTATGGCCGTGGCAGGCTTCTTGCTAACTGTTTTTATAGCTTAAATTAATCCATTTCTATAAATCTATACCTTGCCACATGGCTCGTGGCTTACCGGCATCTTCACAGGCTGTTTCTCATTGTGGCTGCTGGCAGTGTCTCTCTGACTCAGCCTTCCACTTCCCAGCTTTATTCTTCTCCTTGTCCCGCCTACACTTCCTGCCTAGCCAATGGCCAATCAGTGTTTTATTTATTGACTAATCAGCAACACATTTGCCATACAGAACATCCCACAGCACAATACTGTTTGAAAGTCCAAAATCTCTTCTGAGACTCAAGCAATCGCTTGTAATTTCCTGTGAAATCAAAAAGTGAATTATATACTTCAAACATAATGGCACCAAAAATCTACATGACCATCCCAGGAGAAAGGGATGGGGGTATAGAAAGTGTTTGAATGAGAATGATCTCATAGGGTCATATATTTGAATACTTGGTGTCCATCTGGAAGAACTGTTTGGGAAGGATTAGTATAGGTGGCCTTGTTGGATAAGGTCTTCACAGAGGGCAGTTCTTGAAGTTTCAAAAGTCCATACCATTTCCAGCTAGCTCTCTCTGCCCTCAAAGTCAGGTCTCACATTATGAGGTCTCAGCTGCTGCTCCAGCACCATGCCTACCTTGTCTGTTCCCATGCCCACTGCCATAAAGAACAAAGACTCTAAGCCTCTGAAACTGTAAGCCCCAAATAAATTATTTCTTTTATAAGTGACTTTGTTCATGGTACCTTATAACAATAGAAAACTAACCTAGACAGTGAGAAAATATTGGACTAATGCAAGAATAAAATTTGGCAGGAAAAACACAAACCCTGCATTCCATTGTCTAGAACTTAAGTAGGTAGGTTTACACTTTCAGCTATTCTGTCTGCAACATACATCTCTCACTTGAGATAGTCCTACTACCTATAAGCAGCTTATTAAACTCTGAGTACTCAAGGGCTAAAATTGTTAAGATTTGTGCTATTAGGGAGAGGCTTTTTTTTTTTTTTTTTTTTTTTTTTTTGCACTGGAACAAAGGAAAGGGTGCTGTGGGGTTGTCTGTATGTCAAATGTGTTGCTAACTGGTCAATAATATAAAACACTGATTGGCCAGTAGCCAGACAGGAAGTATAGGCAGGACTAACATAAAGGAGAACTGAGAGAACAGGAAGGCAGAGGGAGACACTGCCAGCCGTGCCATGACAAGCAGCATGTGAAGATGCCGGTAAGCCACGAGCCACGTGGCAAGGTATAGATTTATAAAAATGGATTAATTTAAGATATAAGAACAGTTAGCAAGAAGCCTGCCACGGCCATACAGTTTGTAAGCAATATAAGTCTCCGTGTTTACTTGGTTGGGTCTGAGTGGCTGTGGGACTGGCGGTTGACAGAGATTTGTCCTGTCTGTGGGCCAGGCAGGAAAACTCTAGCTACAAATGGCACCCAACGTGTTGGCAAGAGTTTCCACCTAAAATTTGAGAAAAAAAATTCTAAAACGGAGCTAAAAACAGTTCCTAGTTGTTTCTCTCAAGTTAGCGGCAGCCTGTGTGTTTGAGCTACTATGGTGGGTTCCTGGCGTGAGTGCTCCACCTGCAGTATGGCGGGAATGAGGCCTCTGCAAGTGGCACATTAAGCTGGGCCTCTGCAAGTGGCACATTAAGCTTCCTGGTGGATTTAGTCTTTGCTAGTACAAAACAAAACAACAACAAAAAAAGAGGTTTCTGGGCTACACGCTGCTTTGATAGAAACATAGACCCACTATTTCCGAGTGTTGATGGCTCCCAGAGCTGGTGGAAAATGTACCACCACCATGTTGGGAAGCTGAAGTGGGCGGAGTCAGCAGCCACAGCTCTGTTTCAGTCTTAAAATGCTGCAGTTTAAAGCAGTAGGTTCAAGCTAATATAAAAAACAAGCCACGTAAAGATGGCTACCACACAGAGAATCTGGATTATGTTCTCTTTGACATTTGTAACTGAAGAAAAACATTTGATTGCAAAAGCTGTTGAGTTATGCCAAAATGTATATTTTAAAGGTACCTTGACTTCAAAATTTGGATGTAAGGATATGTTGCTTTGGAAAGAAGGCTCTGCTTTTGTTTCCACAGAAAGCCAGAGGCTATGGATTTGTTCCAGATTAAGATACATCAGGTTTGACCAGCCAAGACCCCCTGTAAGGTCTCTGATGACTCCATGGCCCAGATGATCCAACATTCAGAACCGTTTCAAGGCAACTGGCTCAGACAATACACCCTCATGGACTACTCCATAATCCTAAAATTTTCTTTGTGTCCCCATAAGATACAGCGTCCTGCTCCAGCAGGAAGTAGTAAGAGAAGCTACGCCCAAATTCCCAAATATACCAAGCTGGATTTGGAGATGTGTAAAAGTTAAAACCTTCCTTTTTGAAAAAAAAAAAAGGAAAAGGGGAAGTGCTGTGGGATGGTCTGTATGTCAAATGTGTTGCCGATCGGTCAATAAATAAAACACTGATTGGCCAGTAGCCAGACAGGAAGTATAGGCAGGACTAACATAAAGGAGAACTGAGAGAACAGGAAGGCAGAGGGAGACACTGCCAGCCGTGCCATGACAAGCAGCATGTGAAGATGCCGGTAAGCCACGAGCCACGTGGCAAGGTACAGATTTATAAAAATGGATTAATTTAAGATATAAGAACAGTTAGCAAGAAGCCTGCCACGGCCATACAGTTTGTAAGCAATATAAGTCTCTGTGTTTACTTGGTTGGGTCTGAGTGGCTGTGGGACTGGCGGTTGACAGAGATTTGTCCTGTCTGTGGGCCAGGCAGGAAAACTCTAGCTACAAAAGGGTACCCTCAGGCCAAGATACCATGCCAGGTACCAATGTCAGTCAACATTTATTTTCTATGACTATCTTTGATGAGTCTTTGGAAATGTGAAATTCTTCTTCTGCTGAAGGGGGACATGGCTCTTCAATACCCCACTGAGTCACCATCACCTTGCAAAAGCATCTCTACTTAAACAAGACAATAAAAGATATTTTCTTTATAAACCAAATATTAATAATAATGCTGGTGATACTTAAACTCACTCAAGGAGGAAAGGGTTTATTTGGCTTATGTATCCGAACCACAGATGATCATTGAGAGAATTCAGAGCAGGGACTCAAGCAGGATCAGAAAGAAAGGAAGAGAAAGAAAGAAAGAAAGAAAGAAAGAAAGAAAGAAAGAAAGAAAGACAGAAAGAAAGAAAGAAAGACAGAAAGAAAGAAAGAAAGAAAGAAAGAAAGAAAGAAAGAAAGAAAGAAAGAAGGAAAGAAAGAGAGGGAGAGGGAGGAAAGGAGGGAGGGAGGAAGGAAAGAAGGAAGGAAGGAAGGAAGGAAGGAAGGAAGGAAGGAAGGAAGGAAGGAAGGACATGATGGGTCAATGATGCTTATTGGCTTGCTCAGCTTACTTTTCTTTCAGCCCAATACTACCTGCCCAGGGGTAGCACCACTCACAGTGGGCCAGGTCCCCTCACATCAATCTTTAATTAAGAAAATCCCTGTCCTCGTTATTTTTTTTGTCAACTTGACACAAGCTAGAGGTATCGAGGGAGAGGAAACCTCAATTGAGAAAATGCCTCCATCCATAGGACTGTAGGAAAGTCTGTGGGGACATTTTCTTAAGAATAATTGCAATTTTAAAACCTTGAGCAATTTACTTAGCACTTAGTACCTCATGTATAGACAGTGTATTAAAACATTACCTTAGAAGATTTTTAAGAGGATTAATTTGAAGAGACATGTCGTTTCTCCTAGTCTTCCATCTGAATATAGAAAATCTTCACTAAAAGGTACAATGAAAGTTAGGTATAAAATGAACATTTTCACCATCCATCCTTTATTGAAGCCAGAACTAATTGTCTAATGATAATTTGAAGTTTGACAATTTTTAAATGTATTTCTGGTTTCAAAAGATATAGTTCCTCTGGGATAGAATTTGATCAGGTAAATGAATAGCATTCCCATTGCTGTCTAATGTCAGGTGAGATAACCATCTCAAGGAGAGTTTTACACTGTAATTAAGAGACACACGTGTGCATGGGGACTTACCTTCACATTAACCTTTGGTGTTAAATTATTCTTGTCTTTCACCAACTCAGACCCCTGCTGGGGCATCATTTGTGTTAAAATTAAACAAAGTTTTCTGTTTGAATCCTATATCTATAATGTGAGCAATAGAGAGAAGTTAATGAGAGAAGCGTGCCCAACAGAGATCAGGTTCTGGGGTCTTTTTGCTATGGTGATCAGAGATGGGTAGGTCTGTAGTTCATATACTTTAACATATTTACAATTAAGAGAATGAGAGAAAAATGAAAGTGCATTACCTTTTTTAATATAGTGTAATGTATCTACTTAATGTAAATCACTGGGTGGTCAGTAGTTGATAAACTTCCCAGGCAAAAGTGTCCTCTTTTCTTAGTGCTCCTATGAGTGAGCAAAGAGAAAACTTGGGTGTTCATCGGGATGCTGCCAGGGTTGTGGAGGAAATGCCTAGTGAAGGGAATTTAAAATAAAAAGAAGGCTGCTGGACAATTCCACCACTACTGTGATTTCAGTAATATTATAAAATGAAATAAGCTAGGTGTGTATAAGCAACAAGGTTATAAAGCATATAAGTACAGACATTATGTTATTTTGCATGATAATCTTTAATCCTCCAATTTTCTGTACTCTGTATTTAACATAAAATATTTTAATGATTACAAAAAATGGTAGTGAATCATACTCTTGCAAAAATGATATTGCCATGATCTTTATTGTGTTTTTACCACATGTACTGATGAATTTGGACTTTTACATATAAAAATATGAGGCAGGTTGAATATATCTAAATTCTGCTTTAGGAGACCAAAGCAGGAGGATTGATTACAAGCTCAAAGTTACATTGGGCTTTATATGTCTTAAATTCCACAAAAATTGTATTATTGAAGAGGAAAAAAAGTATCTTCCTAGTTATTGAGTGTATTTTATACTAATTAAACTAAAATATTTAAAAATTGTTACTATGAGATGAATGACTATAACTTATAAAATATGTTTTTGAAGTAAGTCTGTAAAGTATAGCAAGCTAAGAATCACCAATTTATGATTCTCTTTTAAATTATACATAGTTTGGCATCTTAATAGCACTTAGTCTTTGGAAATAATCTACAGCCTTATTAACTACAACTTTCCCTCTGCATGGGCTTACTTTTGTGTGTTATTTTACTTAAACCTCATAACAGCATTATGGAAAAAATATTGATATTTATATCTTATGAGTGAATACTTTGAGTCTCAGTGAGTTTAAGTAGCATCAGCATTACTATTAATATTTGATATATAAAGAAAATATCTTTTATTGTCTTGTTTAAATTGTGAAGCTTTTTCTAGGTGATTGTGACTCAGTGGCATCTTGAAGAGTCATATCCTCCTCCAGCAGAAGAAAAATGTCACATTTCCAAAGACTCAACAAAGATACTCAAGGAACCGAGAAATAGACCCATCTTTGGAAAGCGACTGCAGGGCTTCACCTTTAATTCTGCTGTTTATGAACCTGGCTGTCTCTTTGGTTCTTATATTTAGATGCATGAAAAATATTTGAAGAATAACTATTATCTATTGAGGAATCATCAAAGCCAAGTCTTTCATTAAACATCTTACATCAGTTGTTCTATTAGACAATGGAGAGGTGGTGCAAGGTCATATTGCACAGAACAAAAATCATTGCCTCTCAGAGAAATGAATAACTTGATCAAGGCTGCAAAGACAGTTATAGTCATAATTTGAATCTCAGTTTCCAGATTCAAAACTTAGGCTACTGGCCAGAAAGCATACCACATTTTATTTTCCCTGATTTTTACTTTGTGTGTGATGTTTCTCGGTGTCAGTCTGCACAGTGTTACCTGTTCATCCCTGTATTTAGTGTGAACTTCTGTCTGCTTTCCCCACATAGCTTTGTTTATGCCTATGTTTTGGACTTTTGTCTGGTTATCCCCTTCTCCATCTCTAAGAGGACAAATAGTAGAAAAAAATTGTATGGCCAGTTCCTGAGACAATGAAATTATAAACTGCAATTGGCCTAATAATAGATTTTGGACTGGCTCTATGTATGAGATCCATCTTTGCTCAGGACTTCATGACTTCTCTGATATGTGGGAAGATGAACAATTCATCTCATGCAGGTGTAATATCACCATGTTAATGTCACAAAAAGTTTCAGCATATTCAAAATAAAGTCTCAAATGAGTGTAGAATATCTTTCATGAATGATGGCTTTCTCCACCCAGAAATATAGGAAGTGAAGCAAGGGCATTTGCCCTTGGCAGCTAAGTCTATAAAAATATAGTTTAAAGACCATGAACTGAAAAAAAAAAAGAGTGTTGTTGGAACTGCTTATAATTGAAATACACAGGTTTATTAGCAATAAAGAAAAGACACTTCCAAACTTGTATTATAAAATATTAACAGTTAATTCCTGTGACACAACTAATTATCAATATATTCTGGTGCCCTGATTGCATTCTTCTATTGACAGAGCATAACAGTCTCTCTAAAACTATGTGGATTTCAGTTCTGTCAAATATGTACTTTGAACATCACTCAACTGGCAGTTTTGAAGCTCAATAATCTGGTAAGGCTGTTATGTATCAGTCACCCACAGTCATGTCTGGGATGCACAGGTGGTAGATGGGAATTATTTGGTCTATCCCAAATTACCTCCGATACTAGAAATAAAATAAGCCACTAAGTGCAGTATTTATGTATGATACTAGATGCTCAGAGTCATTGCAAATTATACTGAGTAGCAAAAAAAAAAAATGCAGAAGGGGGTGAAGAGATGGCTTTTGGTTACGATTACAGGCTATTCTTTAGAGTATCCAAGTTTGATTCTCTGTACCCACAGGGCAGCTCACAACCATCTGTGAGTCCAGTCTCGTGGAGATCTGATGCCATCTTCTAGCAACTTCTTAGGAAAGTGATGCACAGACATAGAGCCAAAACACTCATACATTTAAAATAAAGTTACATAACATATATATCAATGGTACAGACCATGTAAGTACTAACAATTGATACATGTTGCAAACAGGTCTTTAAGAATGTTTGAGTTCCTGAGGAGTGTTTTAATTTAATAAATTTCATAGTATGTTCAGTTAACAAAGTACAGATGTTCAGAACTATGCTGGAATTGAATACTGTGATTTGGCTAACTGCTTCAACATTGAATGAAACTTCTAGAAAATTCTTTCTACATGTTTTGCTCTATGTTTTTCCCGGGTATAAAAATAAAAAGTCCTGATATTTGTTTTTTAATTTCAGTATTTCTCTAGTCCAAGGAATTTGGGGATCAGTTTGGAACTGAGAATCGTGCCAAGAAGATAAATTACATTCATATGTCAGATATTGCTTCACAATGCTATCTAGCTCAGCAGGCTATAATGAGCCCCCACTCACCAGCCCAGGCTCCAGCCAAAAAATAAATATATATATAAATAAAAGAACACCTACTGTTTCTCCATCAAGGGCAACTCTCTCAGAGGGCAAACAAAAGCAACAGAGGGAGGCCAACCATATCCATGCAGCACTATGGGTTGCTATGCAACCCTCTGTGGGCAGCAACAGATGGGTACTTTGAATAGAATTAATGCCCCTCTGACCCTAGTTTTAAATGGTGCCCAAACCTACTGCCTGATGAATTCTATTAACTATACGCATACTTACACATATAAAATATAGCATGATGAGTGACATTGTTATTACCCTCTTTGCTAAAATAAAGTCATAAATCTATTGCAAAATTTGAGACCGATAATATTCAATGAGCTATTTCTATTTTTTCTGTTTTTCTTGATAAATGAATCACCAACGTCTCATAACCTTGGGCTATGTATTTCCTTTTAACATTGCTCTGGTGTTGTATGCAAACCTGCAATGCCTGCTCTGATTTCAGCTTCATTTTTACACAAAGTCCAGTTCCTTCCTCAGCCATTATCACCTGTGGGCTCTGGGCATTGTCTGAGAGACCTCTTTTTTATTGTAACTTTAAGAAAGTACATAACATCAGATAAATATTTTATATACCTTCGTGGGGACAATGTTGTAACCGTGTCCCTGATTGAACAATCAATCTGAAGTCTATACCCAGAGCTCCCAAAGTTCTCTGTTGATCTGCTGCCTGTCTAGAACAACTTTAAGGTAGTTTTTATCACTTGTGGACTTCAAAGGAAATAGTAGATTCTAAAAAAATTATCAGGATAAAACTCTTTCTTCTGTGTCTTAAATTTTACATCCTAGCTGACTTTGATTATTGCACTCTAAAAGGGAAGAGTAATAGTTCCTCTAGAAATCAGAACGGCTGTCATATTGGTGACAGCAAGTAGCTATAGAATTTTAATGAAGCAAGTATGTGATAATACGTCTCAATAAAGTTATATCAAAACCAGACCAGTGGCATAGAGAAAGGAACCCAGAGAAAGGCCCCTGGTCCTAACTCTGTACCTAAATCGCCTTAGAATCTTAAAGGGGAGAAAGTACTTTATTTTTCTTGATAATGCTAAGCTGGAGGGATTTGGGTTAGGTAGTGCCTTTAAAAGCCCCCCACACTTAATT
>NC_081425.1:19654713-19734713 GCF_949786415.1 Peromyscus eremicus | reverse complement strand
TACCTCCTCATGAGCTACACTTTCTACCTCCCCTTTATGAGCCTGCTTAGTCTTAAGACTGGAGGCAAGTGTTAGATGGGCCATGAGGGACATCAGTATTGTCTTGCCTGCCATAGCCTTCAGAAAAAGTCACTGCTGAGTTTGCAGACAATAAGGGATTAATTTCCTCAGTCAAAGAGAAAAAAATCAATATTGTAGGTGGTGGAGGTATGTAACTGCGTTGGGCGCCATTTGTAACTGAAATTTTCTCTGGTCCTGCTCAGCCCCACAGACCCCACAGCCACTTATAAAATAATCACCTAGAAGCTTATATTAATTAAAATTGCTTGACCATTAGCTCAGGCTTATTATTGACTAGCCTTAAATTAACCCATAATTCTTATTTATGTTTAGCCACGTGGCTTGGTACCTTTTCTCAGCTCTGCATTCACATCTTGCTTCCTCTGTGTCTGGTTGGTGACTCCTGACTCAGGCTTCCTCTTCCCAGAATTTTCCTTGTCTCTTTATCCCACCTATATTTCCTGCCTGGCTACTGGCCAGTCAGCATTTTATTTATCAACCAATGGGAACAACACATTCACAGTATGCAGAGCACCATCACCCATCAGAGGTAGGGGTACATCTTCTGCAGAGTTTGGAGAGACTAATTTCTTAGGTGAGAATGGTTCCCATAGCCTACATATTTGAATGCTTAATCACTGGGGGGGTGGGGGTGGGGGTGGGGTGGTGGTGGCTCTACTTGAAAGGAGTAGAAGGATTAAGAGATGTGCCATTGTTAGAGGAGTATGTCACTGGGGGTGGGCTTTTAGGTTTCAAAAGCCCAAATCCCACACCAGGACCAGTCTCTTTCTCTGCCTATGGATCGGGATGTAGCTCTCAGCTACTGCTCCAGTGTTTGCTTACATGCTGCCATGCTTCCTGCCATGGTGATAATGAACTGAACTTTTGAAACTGTAAGTAAGCCCCCAATTAAATGCTTTCTCTTATAATTATTTTGGTCATGCTGTCTCTTCCACAATAGAACAGTGATTAAGAGACCTGGGAACTAATTAGAAATGTAAATTTCATCACTTCCCCCTTTAGACTTTTTAGGTAGGACTCTGGCAATTTGTGTTTAAAGTATCACTCTGGGTATTTTGATGTATACTAATTCAGCTAGTCTAATTCCATTAATCTTGCTTCATTCAACAGAAAATTAATTTTGAAAGAGTGATTTTACTAGTTACATACTCTTTGTCAAGTGTAATTACTACAAATAAAATTCAGTTAGGCAACACATGAAATATATCGGCTCTTCTCATCAAATTTCTAGAACAAACACAGAACACGTCTAGAATCAGACTACAGTGCTTCCCATCATTTCTCCATGTCTTACTTCTCCTTTATCCAGAAGAATACCTCAAATTGCAACACACTTACCATAGACAATGAATAGACTAACATTGTGGTGACTGGAAGATGGGGAGGGAGCACTCTTCTCACATAGAAAGTGGGAGAGCACAGACATGACCATAGAAGAAAGAGTAATTTGTATTTTCAGAATTATGCAGGCTTGGGGAGATTATCCTCCTAGGAAGACTCAGAGAAACAGGCCAGTAATACTTAGATTAAAATTTTGACATCCAGTGGAGAACAGTAATGTCAAATGATATTGCCCATGTGTCTTTGTGTCAATTGTCTCCGGGGTTTCTATGCTACTATGAAAGGAAAGCTAAAATTGAGTAGACACTTTGCTCAACATAATTTTAAAAGAACTTTTTGTACTTGGTAGAAAGCTTCAAGACTAGTGGTTTTATTTATATTTTTTTTTATTTACCCCATTCTGTGTCATAAATGTGTTCAGAAACATAGTCCTTCCCACAAAGAATTCTTATTTTAACCTATCAGATAAGCATATAAGCACCAATTGTAAGACAGATACACTGAAAAAATTACAAATTACCTTCAAGATGAACTAATTTGGCTTTAGGTGAAATCTAGGCTATCTGTTGGATTTTCTCTACACACGGGTAGAGTTTGTGTTGAAGTACACAGCTGCTAAGCAGATAATAAACTTACTCTTATACCCGCCCAGTGATGTGAATTCATCTCTCTTCCCAACCTAAGTAGGAAAATAGAAGGTAATGATGTTTTATATCATTTATATGACACTACTGGATGCTGAAAGAACTTTCAACAGTACTTGATTTATAATAGAATGCCTGAACAGTGCCAATGACAATGTTCCATCAGCTTGTACCAGTATTTCCATGATCATATTCTACTACTTCTCTTAGAGTTTGTGACGTGGTATTTCACCAAGAGATGATAGTCACACGTGCTACACTGCCTCACCCCTTTCCTTTAGCTATAATCGTGTCTGATCTGTGCTTGCTTGTCCTCATCTCCATCAGTATTTACCAACTTGGTCTAGCATGTCACCTGGCAAGTTAACTGGAAGCTTGTGGGGGTGTTTTCTATTCTTACACATCACTAGACACATGACAAGGGGTATAAGGATGCTAAGTGTCTTCAAGTACATGGACCCGTCCTTCATAAAGAAGAATTGTGTTATTTTGTGAAAATAGCAGTAACCTAGATGCCAGCAACAATAACACTGGGAAGCTGTGTGTGTCTAACTCAATCTAGATTCAGAACTGTGAAGTCATAATTAGTACTAGAACTACCCAGTTTTTAACCCCAGGCATATCTCCTACCTGTTATACTATTCGGTGGAATTTAATCCTGGATACATCTGTAAACGTGTGAAATTATATGTGTCAGCAGTGGGGTAAAGTGAAAGATGAGAAACAACACGAGAATATAATTGGGTTTCTTTTTAAAAATTTAATTCATTTTTTAAAAAAATTTAAAATATAATTTCATAATTTCCTTTTCCTCCTACCAACCTCTCCCATGTGTTCCTGTTGCTCTCTTTCAAATTCATGGGCTCTTTTGTTTTAATTGTTGTAATTTCTACCTACGTATATTTTATATATATATATATATTCATAAAGTATGTTCAGTCTGTAGAATGTGTGTACATGATTTCAGGAATGACTAATTGGTGCTGGATAACCAACTGGAGGGCTCTTCCCCAGACAAGACTATTTTTCCTGCTCCTGGTATTCCTTAGTTGCCTGTAGTTCTTTGTCTTGTGTTACCATGTTTCAGTTTTCCGTAGTAAACTATAACCATTCCTCACAGTGACCTTTGAAGTCTCCAAAAGGATGTTGGGGTCCCACAATAATGAATCCACATAGATTGTAGTAATGCCACTAAACTGATGAATAACACCCAAAGATCAGCTTTGGACTACAAACTGCTCAAGACAACTTCAAAGCAGTTTGCTAAGATGGTCCAGCCTTGTAGACTACTCTAGTTAGGACTTCATATAAGCCTTGCACACTCCTATCACACCAGGATTGGACAACAGCTAACTCTCCCAGAACTTGATCTTTATCTCAATTTTTCAGGATCCCCTAAAGATGTCATCATCCCCAGACAGCAGGAAATAATTTTAGGAACATGACACTCACATTCCCAAGAGGCAGGGCGTGGTTTTTGGTCAATGGGGATACAGAAATTAAAAGATAAAAGGATAGATTATTGTATCTACTTTCAAGCTAAAAAAGCAACTACTAGTCTTGAATATTTTACTTTGGTATGGATTTTTACATATTGATACAAATTTAAGGTTATTTTTGTTATACTGTATTTTATGTTTCTATTTCTAGTTTAAGGTATTGTACCTATGCAGCTCATTTAAAAATGTAAAGTTTTAGTCCTTGAAAGCTATTTAGGATAATAAAAAATATAGGTAAATAGTTAGTCATCTGTAACAATCAAACTTATAGTAATGTTAGGTGTGTTTTCAAGGCCAATTACAGACATATTTTAAATGGATAGAAGGTCTTCAAATACTTCAGAGACCTACAGAATATAGCATTTTCATGTTTTAATAACACAAGGTTTTTCATGACAGTGAGACTGCGCCAATCTACTTCATAAAAGGATGATGCACACCAAAGAACCTACATATGGAGTTTGCTTTCTTTGTGGAAAAAATAGCCATTTGGGCAAGAAGTTGGCTTTGCCTCAAGTGCTGAAAGTATGCTGTCCAAACTGGACCTGCAGAGACCCTGTGAGATTTCCTCTTTCCCTGTTAGCATGTCTGTTGGTGTTATTTATGCTCAGGCCTTGTTTAAGCAGACATGCTATTGCATCTTCACTGGTGTAGTTTCCCTGACATTTCTAGGACATATTAGAAATCCCAGCCTGGCTTTGAGCTTTGTACCTCCTGCCTCATTCTCCTTTAGTGTCAGTGTCACAAATGTCTGGCACCACATCTGGCTGGTGGGAGCTAGTCTGAAGAGATTTTTGGAAGGCAAAATTGTGCTTCATTCTTCTTGAAGTCATGATATTCCAGAGAAGAAGATGCTTTGCTTCTTCTAACATTTTTTATTTAATCAAGTGTCTTTTGGTTTCAAGTAAAAGATATTTATTCAAGTTACCTCAGGAAGGGAAAAAAGAAGCTTATTGAAAAGATGTTGCACCAATTAAAACTCTGTTATAAATGGACAGAATTGCTATCCATCTTTCATTCATATATATATATATATATATATATATATATATATATATATATATACATAAAAATAAATACACACAAAAATAAATAAAATCTCAAAAAGAGAGGAATTAAAAAATAAAACCGTTAAATATAGCTTTCATTTGCAGTTATTAAATCAGGAGCTTGTTTGTTTGTTAGTCTTATTTCACAACTGGCCTTTCTGAATTATAAGGGAAATACTTTTGCTAGTGGTAAATAAACTCTTACAATGGAGAAAATGACCAACTCTCATCTTGACCAAAGCTTCAGGGAGCTGTGTGATGAGTGAACTCTGCTTGGGAAAGGGGTGATGAAGTGATGCTGTGTGGCTCTGTGGAAGCTGGCATGGGGACGACTTGCTACATTTGAAGTCCCTTGCTAGGTGTTATGCTGAGCAATTCTTGCAACACTTAGGGAACAAGGGACCCTGCATTAGACTCTGCCTGCTTCTACTTATCATTTCAGGCAGGCCACATTATTATTCTCCCATTCACCTCATCTTCTGGGCCCACTTAACACACTGTTGGTACTTTGCATGCTTATTAATCATTGACTTAAATGAGCCTAAATAAAAGTTTATGGGTGAATACACTTTTATGACATAAATGTTTATCTTCAGTCCTCAAACTATTTTGTCCCTTTAGACCAGGATTCCTTAAACCTTTTTCCACTTGTGACATCTTTCTCATGGTAATTTTTTAATGTGACCCTGAGAATATAGACATGTAAAATAGGTAAAGAAATCAAACATTTAATGATAACAAATCATGAAGAAATGTATTTTAAAGTGCTGCTGCACACATAATTTTGTCACTTATTAAAGGTAGAACCAAATTTTCATAATAGTGAGATGGATATATTTTACATTTACAAAAGATTGAAATCTCCTGTACACAGTTGATAATGCAGAACACATAGCATTCTCAACCTCTTTTTTCATTATTGATATTTCTATTTTATTTATCAGTGCTGAGAATGGTGCTTTCCATAAGTATGTAGTATGAAATGATAGAAATATGTTCAGGACCATTTAAAAATTGTTGGAGATTCTGTCCTTCTCTCAAACCCAACTTCATTGAATGATTCTGTGAAACTCAAGTCAACAATTCAGACACGACTTGTAAATTCAAACATTATAAAACAATACTGTGAAAATACATTCTAGCTTGATGCTTAGCTAGTTAGAGCATGCTGAGGAATGAAAGACAAAAGAACAGTTTTATTTTCTGTAGATATATAACTATACTGTTATAAGAGCAGAAAATCTTGTACCTCGGTTAAAACCCTATGTTGATAACATAGAATCACCCTGTCTGAAGAGTCTCAGCAGTGTTCAGTGATGCTGTGGACTGTATGAGCAGAGAGAGGTCCATATGTGCCTTCCAAGTCAAGTCTGGAGGGATGTCTCATGATGCAGTGAGGTCAAGTGCTGCTGGAAATAGCTTGGATTCACTGCATTTGATTTTTCCCTTTGGCTTGCAAATTTTTTTTTATCAAGTATAGCTTTTTCTTTATCTAAAACTATAGCTTAAATTGTAAGATTTGGAACACCAACTATTTTATTTTTAATTTTTCAATACAATTACGTCATTTTTAGTTTCAATTAATGTTTAATTGTTGTGTGCTTAGAAACCTTTCACTACTGCCAAATTTTTCACGATCTCTAGATTTAGTTACATGGTCTTGTGACCCATAGTTTAAGAAGGGAAGTTCAGACTCCTTAAAATTAAATTAAGTCCTAAGAGTATCTAGTCTCCAACCCTACTTGGAGAATTTAACAGGGTATCATTAAGTAATGAGGAGAAATAATAGACTCTCTTTCAACCGAATCATGCTGATGAATGGTGGTTCTTTTGCTATTGATAAAAAATATTTTTGGAAGCTCTTTTATTGATCATTGACTCTTGTGTATCTAGTATTTGATCTAGGCATCTTGCAATAAAAACCTCAAGTATTTGTGGTCAGTTTAACCAATGGAACTTCTTTCTACTTAATGACATTTGATATCATACTTGCACCATGTTTAAAACTTCTGTTGCTTATGTACCCAGTCCATCAGGTACGTCTGTGAAGTTTAACTTGACCATATCTGCTGAATTCACACACCACACTTTGCATTCTCTGACTCCACTGCAGTCCAGACTTATTTTGTATCGTGCCAGGATAATTGCATCAATGTCCTTCTCCGTCTTCCTGCTTTCCCTCCCTCTCCACTTGCAACATGGTCTTTCCAGACAGAGATCTCGTCAAACTGAATTCACGAGATGCTTCTGTGTTCAACATATTCTGGTATTTTTGTCTCATAGTCACAGTAAAGGAAAGCAATGTTTTGTGACCAACAAGGCCCCACGTGGCATAGCTAATTTCCTGTTCCCCTCTCTCACACATTTGCATTTACTTTCATTACCTTTCTACTGTGCTATGAATGTATTATGCTTATTCTCACCTCAGCAATCTTGTGTCTTGCTTCCTTCTCTCTTTTAAGAACAGTCTTCAACAAGCTGTTTTCATAAGCATCTCTCTCATTTTAGATTGTTATTTTAAAGTCATTGTTCTTGGCCTGACCACTATTCAACTGTAACTTGCTTCATTTCACCATCTGAAACACCACACACACACACATACACACACACACACACACACACACACACACACACACATACACAGATACACACACTGTTTTTTGTCTTTTGCATTAGAATACAGTTACACAAAGGTCAAGAATTCTTGTCTATGTATTTCTATATTTCCTGTGCCTTATACAGTCACTGGCACACAATAGACACTCAGTAAGAACTTACAGGATATTTACAGGATATGTGGAGACTGCATGGATGGGCTGCCATATTTGTCACTCAGCTTTCAAATAAGTGATTTGAAAGAGGGACAGCCTACTTATTAGTACTAAATACTGATGGCATAATATTCATATTTAATTTAAAGTAAGGAATTTTCATTTTAAGTAAGAGAATACTAAGTAATTAAGAACATCTGTGTAGCTTTAGCACACAACATTCTGTGTTCAACCTTGACTTTCATATTTATAAATTTGTAAAATATTGATGATCATACCTTTCTTGCAAGGTTCCCATAATAATGTAAAGTATTGGCATGCTTTATGTGTTCAGTAAGTGCCCTGACCTCTCTTTGTATTGATAAAATCAGACAAGACACAACAAGGAGGTTGACAGTTGGAGCGATGTGGCTTTTTCTGATTGGCTGGGAATGACAGTACCACAAAAGGAAGAGCAGGGGAAGACTGCATTTTCCCCAAATGGTGACATCCTGCGTCTATCTTATTACTTCAGTCATTTAAAATCACTTTGATTAACTTCAACATTTTTTCCTTCTTACCGACCTTTTCAAAGGATTAGAGCTAGTGTTTATAGCAAGTGTTGTTTACCATTTTATGATTCTGGCAGTGTAACCTTTGACTCAGGCATTTGTTTGTTATGCTAAATGAGTTATATTAGTAGGCTTCTGGGGTGGTCTGATCATGACATTCTCATTAAATTTCATAAATGTATATTTCCCTAAGAGCTATGGCCAGGTGCACTGTTCTTGCTTGCATTGATTTGATCAGCATATTGATGGCTTTTGCCTGAAACATCTCCTCTGGGAATATTTGATGACTCTTTATTGAAATTATCTTCAAAGGTTGGGAAAGCATAGTATTCAGCAAATTCTACCCTCCATTTGAAGCTAACAAAAGCAAAGAATGTGTCACATTTTTCTTCATAGAGAATAAAATGTGATGCCTACATGTATTGCTTAAGTAACTTTGATAGGTTGCTGCACAAATGCCAGGAATCAAAACTATATCAACCTTCTTTCCATGTCTCACAGACTCCAGTGTTCCAGAGCAAGGTATTCTGACTCTGGCAAAGCTACAGACTGGACAGAGAGTGCTTTGTGCTCTTCACAAGGAAGTTCTTCGTACACTGTCAGGAAGGGTCTATCATCTGGGAATTATTGGTATCAAACCCTTGTCTCCTTTATTGATTGATCTTGTATGTTTTTCTGTCATTAGCACACATTTCCCCCTTTATTCCAAGTTCCACAGTCTCCATGATGGAGATAATGCTTCTAATAAAGAAGAGTCATTTGCATTTTAAAAATTCACTGTACTTCGAAGTAATTTAATTTATTTAAATAGGTCTGTTTGGCAGCAGTTAATGCAGAGCGTCATAACTGGCCAAAGTACTCAAAGCTGGTGAATAATAATGCAACTTTAAATATGATATTTGTATCACACTTTGCCCCCCAGGTTCAAGGAACATGTCAGCATGGAACATGTCACGGGATCATTACATTCATGAATTCACAGAAGCTGTGGTTTGCTGCACATGGGGAAGCCTATCAACATTTCAGAATGGATGCAAGAGAGTCACATGAAACCCTACCTCTAGCTAAGGATTTATCATCGATTAATGACTGATGAGGGAGGAGAGCTATTTTTCTTCAGGGTTGTAGTCCTGAATTTAAGTTGCCCATGATCCAATAAATAGCACCACACCCGTGGATATGAGAGGCACCTTAATGAAACTCAGTGGGTTATTTCTGAAGTCCCATTAAAGTAAGTGTGTGTGTATGTGTGTATGTACATGCATGGTGGGGTGATGGGTTGTGTAGGGAAGAATAAGGACTCTGGAGGGAGTAAGAGGGAGATAAGGGGGCAGGTGGAGGTTGGATATTATCAAAATGCACACTGTGCATTGAAATTGTGAAAGCTCAAATGAAAAAACACAGGAGAGATTTATGATCAAATAGAGTAAGAAATTATCAATGGTATACAAGTAGAATGTAATGGGTCAGCCTCATGTCTTAGCTCTCCAGGTAGACCAGTGTCTAGCTAAAATCCAGTTACACACACACAGACACTTCTTTCTCACTTTGTAGAACTCCTAATGGCTCATTTAAGAATTTTTGTTCAACATATTAAGCATACTTTTGTCATCTACTTGTCTCTTTACTATACATAAACTCCTCATATCTGCATATCTTGATATAAGATTACCTATAGAATTTTGTATTAAAAGGACACCAAATTAATCATTATTCAATAAATGCTAGAGGAATTAAATTGAATAAACATTGACTGTCCTAACACTGCCCTTGTCCTCTAGGCAGCAGACATGGACCAATTTGCTATCTTCTTTCAGTGAAATTGTGTAATGGATATAATCCATACTGGTGAGTACTGTTTATTGTCCCACACATCTGTTTGCTTAATCTTTACTGTCTTCTTACTATACATATGCTGCCAGAAATATATAAACAAAATGGACTGATGCTTGGGTCACCAGGAGCATATGATAACAGTGGATCCCTTAGACAATAACTTATTAGTTAAATAGATGGTTAGAATATTGAGCCTCACTTACACCAAGTATTATCATTACTGGTGTGTAATAGGAGCTATATAATTCTCTATACAACCTTCTTTGCTAAAGTGTATCTGTATAGCTGCACTTGATTTCATCCATCCATTCATTCTCTTTACTAAACATAAACTTATGTATATTATACATGTACAGTAAGAAGGCAATTATTGAGAAACTTACGTTTAGTTGATATTATAAATGCCATGCATATAAAAAAGAAATGAGGAAAAATGAAGATGCAAGAGAGTATAGAAGAGGCATGTACAGAAGAGAAGAAAGATGTTCACAGCAAAAAAGCTCGTTAAATATAGAGGATCTGCATGCAATCAAATAACTATGACTCAAAAATGATAATTTTTGCCCTTTTGTGATAATGATGTATATACTTCACTTTATTTTTTATTTAAAGATAAATATGAAAATAAATATTAGTAAAGATTCAATGTTAGGAGATTTTTGCTTCATATTTGAAAGGTATTCTAAGGCACTTATCAACAAATTATGTTGATGTAAAATTATGTCAAAACTCATCTTAGAAGGCTATACTGTATCTGTGTCTGTTGAAACAAAAATTTCCAATTTTTTTTTCACTAAAATTAAGGTAATTCAAGAAACTGATTAAAATTGTTTGGTAAGTTGTTCACCTAGACATTTTAGTTTAATTATTTATTGTTTATTTGGCCTAGCATAAATATTCCCACTATGAGCACAGACACTGTTTTGGTTCTTAGGATTCATTTATTGGTAGACAAATTTAAACATTAGTAACTCAAAGTTCCATGATATGTAAAGGTAGTATTTCCTAGAACTTAGCGTTTATCTTTCTTTTTTTTTCCTATATCAAACATTGTAGAAATTTTGTTTGTAATATCCAGTTTTTAATTTTTGGAGTCCAATAACTTCTCCTTCCTAAAGCTAATGCTCCTTTAAACAGCCATTTCCAGATGACATAAAACAAAGGTAACCACTTGTCTCATATGTGATAATTCATCTGTAATTACCCAATTTCCATCTCATCTATATTGTTGTAATATAGCACCTAACAACCACCAAGATTTTTCCACCATAAGGTTGAACTCTCCTAATTTGTAAAGTCTGTTATTTGAACACGTTGAATTGCCAGCTTTTATCTCCATTTCTTGACTGTTGCTTAAGAGGATTACTGGCCTTGGTGTGCTCTACCAGGGTGGCTCACAGCATCAGGCATTACTGCCGCTTAGATCTGCAAATCAATGAGCTGTGACTCATTGAGTCTGATTCACTGAGCCTCATTGCCTGCTGGAAGAAATTGATGCTGGCTGGCTCTAGTTAGGCAAACCAAGGCAGGCAGGAAGCAGAGGCTACTCTTCCCCACTAAATCCAAACATCCAGGGAGAAATGAGGAAAAGTACAACTGTAAAATAAAGAGAATGTGAAGAGATGTCTGGGTGCAAAGAACTATTGTGATCTATCATTTTCGTGCTCATGTTCTCTGATGACATAGCTTCCTTACATTTAAAGTTCTTTTGAAATTGCCAATTCTCATCACTTTGGTTTTTATTCTTTTAGTTTTAACAAGATAATTTAAGATATGATCCATCGAAAGGAAGGTTTCCATTTGATGTAGAGAGATAAACAGACAGGCAGGTAGACAGTCTATCATAAAGACAGGCAAGTATATAGGTAGACAGACAGATAATTCCTCCCAGGGAAGTCACAAAGGAAAAATAATTATATGTCTTTTCTCATTTTTTAATTATGTAAGAAACAGTGTGAAAGAGATACAATAATATTTTTTTTAAACTGAGTGAAGTACAGTAATGATTATCATTCTTCTACATTTTAGAGGTGAGGGGAAAGAAATAGCTCATGTTTGTACAAGGAAAGAAACAACCACCTATTTCTACTTAAAGGTACTATTTTCTTGAGGAACATTATTACCTAGAAATAGCAACAAAAACAAAACAAAACAGTACAAGAAACAAAGAACAACAAAAAAATTAGATCCACACAACTGAACCTGTTATTGAAGAGATCCATCTGAAGTCATTCAGTACAGACTGCAAGAGCCACTGAACAATCCTTACCAAATGAAATGTCTTCAACTTTCAACAAGTGTTCTTTAAATCCAGCATTGTATGTGACAGAATCGGTGTTATAGAGAAATTCAAATGACCCTTTGCAACTTTATTAAAAAGAACAGAAAACAGAACCCCTCCCCACAAGTTAAGGGACTTGGCAAGGTCACAAATCAATTGAATTTTTAACATCAAGAGTAAGGAGCTTGAAAGGAAGAGCTTCTGGAGGGGTTAAGAGAGCACAAAATTCAAACCGTAGCAAATTTTTATGTGATTTAAAATATCAGCAGGGGCCTGGTGAGATTGTACAGTGGGTCAAGATGCCTGCTGCCCTGCCAGATGACCCAAGTTTTATCCCAGGTGGGAGGAGAATATGGAAGATCTCCTCAGGTTGTCCTCTTCTTCTTTCTGAGAGTCATGGCAGATGCATACATGCACATAAAAATTAATTATAAATAAGTAAATTAATTAATGTGATTTTATTTTTGAAATGCCATCAGGATCATCGTATCCACTATTCTCACTTAGAGATTGTACTTTATTTTTCAAATATGAGCACTTTGTGTTTTTGTCACTGTGAAGGTACTTTGCGGTATAGGAATAAGGGAAATTTGGAGCTAAGTTTATCTCATTAAAATAAGTCATCCGATATTACTAAAGACCACAAAAGAGCTATTGAAATCTGAAGCTTCAGAGAAGCTTCAGGAAATCTTCATTGTAATACTGCAAGAAACCAGCCACATTGCTTCTGAGCATCATTTCTGTGGCAGAAGCTTAGTTCATTCATTAATTCATTCAGAATCTTGTGTTATGGTGCTGGCACGGGTGCAATAAACTTTACGGAATGGCTCAGAGGATTAGACTCATTAAGGATAATCTCATTTGGACAATTTTATCTTCTAGAAAAGAAATGTGATGCCATCCTCTGGGAAGAGACAATGTTTAGTCTCTGGGGACATGCAAAAGGAAAAAAAAAAAGCTCTCACAAGATATGTGCAATAACAAGAATTAGGGTTGATCTAAAGACAGTCTTAGATCTACCCATTGCCTCTCAAAAGATCCACCACATAGACTGTTAAGCCCCATAATTATCTCCCCTATTTGTGACAAGCGTGGGCTAATCAGTCTCTGAGGGAGTTTCCAGCCGATACTGAGGAGAGTGTGTGCGCTTTCCATTCCACATCATGCTATTTTGTACTCGGAATCGCAAAGAGCTAACCAAACTTCATTATCCCCATCTAGACCAGAATTAATTAAAATTAAGAAAAATAGGCGTTTTTAAACAGCCACATGCTTATGATTTAGAACAAAGCATCTTCCCTATTTTTATAACAGCAACATAGGTTCTAGCTGCCTATAATCTCATATTAAAAGATTAGGAAGAACATCTGAAGAAATCAGAGAGTGTCTAATTGAGGTTCCTGCCTTTAATCCTGCAAGCTGACTCCCTCTTGGATATCAAGATCTGTCAGGGCTGAGTCAAGGGAATTCTGTAAGGAAAAGCAACCACGAGGAACATAACACATTCTTTTCCTACTTAAAAAATAAAAAGGGGGAGACACAGTTGGTGATATCAAAACCTAAGCCACCATAAAATCAGGGGGCACCCCCAAAGTGGATTTATAAGTATAAGCTATTAAAAAGTAAAATGAACTTGGCAGTGCTTTTCAGTGTTTGAACCGTTGTGCAAAATAGGGTGCAGAAAGGAATAAGAAAAACTCACAGGAAATAACAAATAACAATGTAATAGTAAAAAGGGAATCTAGAATAGCATGAAATTAATAAAATCTTTAGTGAACATATTTTACTTCTGTAGTGAATCTTAAAGCATCAAGTATGTCTTATTTCTGTATGCTTAATAATCTTGTCAGAAAACTGTATGTTAATGAATATTTTCGTATTAATGCTAAGATACTTACTGTGAAAAGGTTTCTGTGTAATTTATATTATTGTACACAGTAGAATTTATAGGCTGCACTTGTTGACAATGATCGTTTTATGATTATTTGCTGAAAGAAAAATTAGCTTTTAGTTTTACAATCAGTAAGTTAAATTAGCACAATAAAGATGGAGTTTATTTTGTTATATTATAAAAAGATTTATAACATAATAAAACAGTAATCAAGGAGAAATGAGTGAAAAAAATAATGTCCTGAACTCAAGATAGAGTTTTAAATAATAACATGATTTAATGAGAAGTCAGAATCTATTTTCCTCACTAATTGCTTAGAAATTGCCATATGTATGGATTATGTGTAATACAAATACAATTATAAATAGATTTATACCAGGAGAATATCACTCTTCAATCTACTATGCAGTAATACTTTAAAAGAGTTAATTGGCTTCAAATTAAGGAAGTTTTCCTTTATTTCCATCACAACTTAATTCTATAAAAATCATTTCAAGTTTCTTAAAAGACAATTTTGAATGCTAATTTTGTTGCTAATCTTTAAGTAAAAGGATGTCTCTCTGTAGTGAACTAAAACTTGAGATATGAAAAAAGTCAGTGAGATTCATTCTCTAATACCAAATGTAAAACTTTGAGAACCGAACATAAATTTAGTACATTTTTCTTTCTAATTACAGGTGGGAAGCAGTTTGACCAGTACATGGCATCTCATAGCAGATCCCTCACCTATTCAGAAAGCACTACCCTGGAATGTGCAGGGGTAGCTGACACTCAAGTAGTACCTACATGGATGTGTATGCCTGGCCCATACACTAAGCTTAAAAACATGAGGTTATTTTGAAAGCAATTTAGTGAGTATTTTAGTGAACCAACTATCTTCTCAGTAAAGATACATAATCATTTTTAACGTCTGATTTTGTTCTGATTTTTGAAATATGATTCATTATGTATTATTGATATATTATTTATTATTATTTTGTTATATTTTGATGATTACGAATTAGTGTTAATTAAAGGCACCCACTATCTAACCAATGTAAATTGAGGATTAAGAATGCACAAGTGGTTATCAAAGCCATTCTTTCTAGTGACCTGCAGTGCAACACTCCACAGCTACTCCCCTCCCCTTTTTAACACCTAGCGACAACCTAGTGACTAGCTTCCAGGTGAGGGGTTTATGTTTTAAAAGACAAACAGGACAAAATAGGTGGAGAAAGGAACATATAAAAGCTAAACATAAATATCATGATTGTACTATAAAATCTGAAGTCATTTATGATTTTAGGGATTTGGTCACTGCATGAAAAAGTGTACCTGGAGTCCTTAGTCATCAAATATTAGGTGAGAAATGACACCTACTTGCATGGTTTTTCAGAAATCTACTTGTAGCCTGACTTCTCAGACTTGAAATAACAATGAAAATTGTAAGTGTTTTACATATATTGCAAGACATAAAATTATTCTTTATGGTTTTGTGTTGAAAGATGGAAACTAAATACATAACAATGTGATTTATTTTATTTTAAATGCCATCCATGAATAATAAGGAAAAGGATCAATCAGAAACTTGAAATTCATGAACAACATTTAAAAACAAATTAAAGCGTATGTTATCTTAGGCTGTCATATGCATTTCACTGGGGTGACAGTTTAGATCATGGATATTCGAGGCTGGTCAAAGGTGGGGTGAAATCACCATACTGTGAGGCAGATTCCAAAAGTGTCCCCGAATAACAGAAAAATGTGGTAGAAACCTTGTGTACCCACACATTTGTGACAAATTCAGTCATGTAAAAAGGTTTAGTAAACCCAAATGTCTAAACAGAAATCTATGATGAAGGGAGGGAGACAGAAGGAGTGAGAGAGAAAAAGAGGAAGGAGGAAGGGAGGGAGGGGAGGAAGGAAGAAGGAAGAAAGAAAAGACATGAAGGAGAGGGGGGGGAAGAAGGAAGGAGGGAAGAGAGAGACAGACGGAGACAGACAGACAGACAGAGGAGAGAGGGACAGAGAGACAGAAAGATCCCAAAGCATCCAGGCATTAATGATGTTCAAGGTCTCCAGGTGTGGCCAATGCACAGCCAAGGTTGAAGTCTATTGATCCCTTCCAACTGTCCTCCCTTCCTGGCAGCCTACAAGATAGTCCTAAATGGTTTCTTGGAACTAGATCCTCCTAATGAACTAGAAGCCATTAGGGCAATTCAATGGCTCTAACATGTTTTATGTTCAGGTCTTTTTAGTTTTGAGACACTATAGAGTTTTTATTGATGTGACCTGTGCCTTTAATAAAATTTACAGCATTGGGAATTATAACCAAGAAATTTAAATTCACTCATGAAAGAACTTAAACATAAAAATAATGAGCCCAGAACACACTAACGTAAATATATTTTATTTAAAATTGTATTTTATAAGACAAAAGAATCGGGGCGGGGCGGGGGGGGGGGACTGACAATGTTTGAAATTTTTGCAAAATCTCTTTGAAGTCCGGTTCAGTGGAAGGTAGCTCTGTTTTTATGTTGTTTTTTCTTATCTCAGTCCAATGCAGCAAAACATGCAAGGAACACTTTTCAATGTGCTTATAAAACAAACAAAATAAAAATGTAAGTAATATTTTGGAATTATAAAATAATGTTAATTTCATGTGCTACTCTTACTGAATCCCACCACATCTTACAAACTTTTATCATAATTAAACAACTACAGTGAAGACGAGCATAAAATTAACCTATTTTGTTGTCTCCAAAAGGAACTGCTTGTATCTGTTGCCCTTTACTTGGTGAATGTCAGGTCCTGGGGAAGAGGTGCTATTTCAAATGGTAACTTCTATTATTGTTATCGTGCAGCAAGAGGTTCAGCTCAGTGCCTTGCACTCGAGGTGAGTGCTCTCCATTAAGCTATATTCCCAGCCTTCAGAATGACTTACTTAAACTGAAATTCTCATCATTCAATTTTCAGACAAAAAAACTACATGAAAAATATGATTCTTCCTTTGAATTATTTTTGGATATCTAAAAAGTTCAATTCTCGCACCTCGAAGTTATGCAGTGAAGTTGGAGAAGGAGGTCATGTAACGTGACAATTAGAGGGGTGTTTTGAAATATCAAAATTTACATACAAAGGTCCATATGCTTGTATGAGTGTAAAATGTACTTTCAATATTTGTAAATGCTCTCACTTTATCCTCCATTTTCACCTAAATTATCTTCTGCAATTTTTTGAATTACAGAATTTTTAAAAATGACATTTGTAGGCAAATGTATAGAAATTATTATGTCAATGGAAGTAACCCTGGCTCAGGAAAACAAATACCATGCTTTATCTAAATATGCACCCTAGATTTTAATTTTTATATACAGGTGTACATGTAGATCAAGAACTTAGAAAGGAGATCATAAAAGGAGGGAAAAGGTATTAAGTGGACGGATGGGGAAAACAAACAAAAAAGCGTCATATAATGCATGTGACCAGAAAACAGAAGGGAGGCTATGATGGGAGGTAAGAGCCACTGGAGAGGGGACTGGGAGAAGGTGGGTCCTAATGCTTGGTTCTTGGGTTTGCTGTCCTTATGAATAGATAAAGGTCATTATTGCAGGAAGGGCTTCTATAGAGAAAGGAGTCTGGCTTCCTCTAAACCCCATCCTCTTTCTCCTCTCTGTTGTGACTCATGCATCAAAAGTGCCCTTTCTAGATATCATGCTCTTACACCTTAGACCTCTGGGCTTCCATAACACACAGCGATTCATTTGGACTCTCTGCAAGTTACTATCTGTAGTATAGTTAGTGGAGTGCAGGACTAAGTTCTTAGTGCTGCTGTTGAGGTTGCTGTTGGCCTCTTTGTTTTAACTCATAAAGAAAAGAGGGTTATTTCACTCATAGCTCTGGAGGTTGAAGGTGTGACAATGAATTGTGTTTGCTGCTGGTGAGGGTCCTTTAGTGGATGGCACCATGTGAGAGGGCCTGAAGTGAAAGAGCACATGGTGAGATTTCGTCAAGTTGAAGTAGTATGCTGTTAGACTTACCTCCTGTAATATTGAAAATGGTATTTTCCTTGAGGAAGATGAGGGTGGGGGAAAACAGAACATAGGTGGCCAGAAAGCCATGGAAGCATAAAGGAGATTGGCAGGCTGTGGGATGGGGGCAAGAGGAGAATGTGGAAAAGGAGTGTGACAATTTTTAATGAATCGGTGCTTTTCCCTTGGTTTTATTTTTCTTATCTCTTGGTATCTCATTTGCTTATTCCATATGCTAGACTATATATGCATCAGGAGTGTGCACATGTCCAGTCTCATTCTATGTGTCTTGGCCGCCACTCACACAATAATTCTAATTCTAACTTTATTCTCTCAAATTTCAGCTGCTTCCTCTACTCAATGTCATCAGCAGACTTAACAAGCATACTTGATAGTCTATCATCCTGGTCATTGGAAAATGTTAAATAGTAGAGAAATGGAAACTGACCCCTGCAGAACACTTCTTGTTATATTTTTCCTTTAATTCATTCCCAAAATGATACTTATAATCTTCATGTTATGTGTGTCCAGTAAGATCGGCCAGTAGTCCTTTGGTACGTAATATATTTCTAATAATTAAGAAATATTCTAATTGGAAAACTATATAGAACTCCTATGTAACTGGACATTCCTCATAAAGGAGGGTGTGCATAAGCATAAATAGGCTGGAATTGGCCCCTAGAACAGCGATGTGCAGTCAGGAAGCGAGGGAAAACCTAACTGCGTCCAGGTGCACACGGCTTCCTTCAACCTTACTAAAATACCCACATGACCCATGGGAAATTATAAAGAAAAATAGCGTTTTATAAATCATTAAAGTTTCCACTGTAGCATTCCTAGTGGCAAATTATGTCTAAATAACTATCTTTACTTCTCTTTCTAATTGGGACATCATATCAAGTGAGTCCTAGCTTATTTCTCTCCCTGCACCCTCCTCACCTCTAATATCATGACATTCAAATGGGACATGATCCACACACCCACACACGCACCTTTGCATTAAAGAGCAACGTTTTTTTTTTTTTAACTTATATACTCTTATCTCTCTGTGTGTATGTGTGTGTATATATCTGTGTGTGTATGGGTGTATGCATGTGATTGTCTGTTTTCTGAGACCGGTTCGTGCTATATAATTCAGGATTAACCTTGACCTTGGACTCATGTCTGCCTCCTGAGTGTGGGGATAACAGGATTAATCAGGGATATGTGTGTGTGTGTGTTTGTGTGTGTGTGTGTGTGTGTGTGTGTGTGTGTGTGTGTATTCTAGATAAATCTCACATTACTTGAATTCTTTATATTGATTTCCATACAAAACAAGGTAAGAAGATAATGAAACAAAAAGGAAAAAGAATAAATTTTTACCCTCAGGTTAATTTTAATATAATTGATGCTGTTGCTGATTAAAATCAGTTGATAAAGATTTATTAAATTCCCAATGTATGTGCAATACAACAGAGATTATTCTAAATATTACAACATAAATAACCTCCTGTAATTCTTCAGTGGTTGTTAGTCGACCTATGATGATCTGACTAGAATGGATGATGTTGACAAAATGTCCCAGGGTTCCATTCTATAAGAACAATACAGAATATCTCTCAAGGGATGTCTCAAGATACATCACTAAAGAGATAATTGATGATATTGGTTTGATAGAAAAAAAAGGAACAAGTGTAAGATATGAAGTAAGGTTTGAGTATATTCTAGGTGGTAGGAAAAATGTGTACAAGCAAGGAGTATTAAAAGGCACACAAAAATATAGTCTAAAAATAGATAAGATAATAGATAGCAACACACATGGTTGGAGTGTGTGCCTTTTATACAAGTCGAGGAATCTGTGTTGTACTACAGGATTCTTTTTCTTTCTTTTTAAATTTTAATTCATTTTACATCCAGGCCACAGTTTCCTCCCCCTCCTTTCCTTCAGTCCCTTCCCCTCACCTCCTCCTGTACCCACCTCCAATCTATTCCTCCTCCATTTCTTTCCATACTTCAGGATTCTTAAATTGACAGATTTTATAGATAAGTATTGGTAACAAAATAGAAGACGTATTTATTTTCTATTGTGTATAACACAGCACCCCCAATAGGAGTTATTATCTCTCAATCTCAGTGGTATTCAGGAGCAACTTAGATGAGAAGTTTGATTCAGGGCCTCAAAGGCTACTGTGTGGTTACTGGTTAGGTCAATCTTTATTTTAAGGCTCAGCTGAATTAGGATTTTAGAAGAGCCTCATCAAAGCTATCTCATACAGGGTTCTCCATGGGACTGCCCCAGGAAACATAGATGCCTTCCCTTAGAGCTGGTGAAAAATGTCAGATATATGACGTTTTGTATCCTATCAAATGTGATAACATACCACTCTTCATATTCACACCATTAGACCTAAGTCAATTTACCCACCCCACACCAGAGGAGAAGAGGCTATGAAATCTAGGAGGTATGGTTCATTGCAGACCACCTAGTTAGAGGCTACCTACCTCAGAAGATGAAGAGGATGCTAGGTGGATGAGAGAAGTAGTCTACTCTCTCTTGGGCCTCATGCTTCCAGGGCTAGAGCTCAGATATCATGAGGTCTTGGAAAATTTTCTATCCCCAAGTATGACCTATGGCACAATGGGAAAGTGGGGTGTTAGCAAGGAATAAGACTTGGGATGTCTTACGAAGTGTAATTTATGCCCTATTTATGCCATTTTATTTTCCTCCACTACTTTTTAGTTCAAGGATATGAAATTGATAGTACTTTATACTTTTTTCCTGAGAGAATGGCGAGCATTGCTTGTCAGTCATATCACTTTCTCCCAGATCCCAGGTACACCCTCTGAATCTTTGTTGGTAAAGGGTTCTGGGTGTTTGTAACCAACAGATCAAAGATGAGATGGAGCTTTCCATCCCAGTGACAGCACTCAAAGATAAATATTTCAGTATTCATTAATACAAGAACAATTGATTTATGAATTATTTTCACTATGGAGAAGTGAAATCAACTGGATGTACATGCAGAAAAGAAGTCCCTATCTCAAACTATTGTAAAGATCAATTCTATAAATGTAGTAGCCATAAAGGAAAATATTTACAAAATATAATTTTAAGCATTTATAAGTATGTAGAAATATTAAAATTGAAATTTAATTTGTTCTAAACAAGCAAGCCATGTGGGATATGTGTGTATCTTAATATAGATAAGACCTGTCTATCTATCTGTCTGTCTATCTATCTATCTATCTATCTGTCGGTCTTAATGGTGTGTTTATGATTATATATTCAAAGTATATTTTAATAAGCCCTACAATTCTACAAATCAACAGGCAAATCAAAAACAACTTAACAGAAGTCACTTGAACAGAAATTTCACAAAAGAAGGTATCTCAGTGGACAATAAAATTACTAAAGATGTCCGCATCAGTATGCAGCCACTAGGGGGACCAAGAGATGCCTCAATGGTTAACAGTACTTACTGCTCTTTCAGAGTACCTGGGTTTGGGTCCTAGCACCCACATCAGATGGCTCACAGCTGCCTATATCTCCAGTTCTTGGGAATCCAATGCCTTCTTCTGACCTCATAGGGTACCTGAACACACACGATTCACATAGATTCACATAGGAAAGCACATACATACAGCAAATAAACAAATCTGGTATAAATAAATAATACTGACAATTTTGATTGTTAATTACTATTTGGATACCAACTCTCAATCTTTCTATACTTATTGTGAAATGTACTATGTCCAAATGGCTGCACACCCTATGACTGAAAAATTTCGTTTCTTTCTACATGTAATGGGTTAAAAATGGTGATTTGTTTAAGAAATACTCCATGTCAGTGAAAATGGTTGGAGAATATGAAGTTAAATGCAACAACTTGGTTAAATCTCACAAACATAAAACTGAAAGATACTCTAGTATATATGTCCTTACTGCATACACAATATATACATTGCATAATTCATTTATGTGAATTTAATATATACAAAAGCAAGCTATGATAGTAAAGGGCAGGAGTGATTATTTTTGGAAGCCAAAGAATAAATAAATTTTGATACAAGAGTGAGAGGAACACAACAAAACAACTAATAACTAAGGTTGCTGGAGTCAGACCCTAAGTTAATCTGTAAGCTCCACCTTCCCAAGGATGAGGTGACTTCCTGGGACTCTAAGCATTGTAGTTCTTAGAAAATAATAAAGCCTTATGACAAAGTACAGTGGCCTATGGGTTTTGTCCTTATAAGCCCCAACAACATGTGCCTCAGTGCCACTCACTTGGAAAGTTTCCAAGAGTGGTCCTGACCAAATTTCATCTTGGTCAGTATTTAATATTTTAATAAAAGCTTGTTTTAATTTGGTCAAAATGGTTGAACTGGGTTTTCTTTGGCAAATCTCAGGATTAACATATAGAGGTCCCAGCAAGATAATTCCACACCAATTTATGAAATTAGGCTCTTTACTCTGGCTCCAGAGACACCCTCTCTCCACCACACAGTGAAGTGAACAGCCATGCTTGGAAAAGGAAGTAGCAAACATATTCACAGAGGCCTCCCTTTTTCAGTAAGCTATAGGTTTTTTTTTTTTAAACTCTGTGACACTTTTCTGTCTGGTTTCTGGATTCTGATTTTAGGGTACCCTACCAGGGACAAAGGAGGTCTGATGAGACCCACAAAATTCTATGTCAAGGGCACAGGGACCTCCCCCCCTGCCCCCCGCGGGATCCTTAAAGCAAGAACCAAAATACAAAATGTACTTGGAGATGCTTGACACTTTGGGGTTCAAAAGACCTAGAAACTATTAAAGTAGATTCCACAAGCCTGTGAAAAAGACCCAATGTGGATTTGGAGTCCTGGAATGACCCAGCCTGAGGGGTACCTAGTGTCTGGGTTGTGCAGAAAGGACTGGTGGACTTCTGAAACAGAGAACTCCAAATTGTTAAATGTCATTGTCTTGTATTTCCTGTTGCTGGATATGTGTTTTTCTGCTGTTGCTTGTCTTGTCTGGTCTGTCTTTGTGTGCTCTGACTTGGAACCCTATCCTGATGCTGCAGCAAGACCAAAGGAGCACAATCTGCAATGAAACTTCACATCCAAGAGTAAGGATATGATGGAGCTTTTGGGGTATGGGATTCACAGAATATAATACTTGTGGCCAATGGGCAGATTTATCTGGTAGGGAAGCCAACAGCCGGTCCCATTGCAGCACTGCTGTGCCCATAAATATTAAATTGAGCAGCTCACAAGGCACTCCTTCCCTGAAATTGTAACACTAGAGGAGGTAGGAAAAGTTTTGTCTATTTTAATTGCATGAATGGATCTGTGGCTGTAAGTTTTGTTATCACGTAGAATCAAGACAGAGTTGGCTTCAGGCTTAGCTAAACATGTAACTGTAAGTGGCTACTACATGTTTGTTTTGGACTGGTCTTAAATATGTAATTTTACTCTGTTTCATGTATCTTGGTGATAGGTCAACTGTTAATGTTGCAACTAGCCACCTGGGCTCAGAATTTACCTCTGGGACTTCTGTCCACTCAATCTGATGCTATTACAAAGATTCATATATCATTTATATATAAATAATATTGAAGCTGTTTTATGCTGTTCTACTTTATTGAAAAGTTGGCTCTAGAATTGGGTTGTGGCTTAGTCTTTTTCAGACTCAGGCATGCTTTTAAAATGTCTATATCTGAGGTTAAAAAAAATGGTGGGAAGAAAGAAAACAAGAGCAAAAAGCTAAAGGATTATTGGCTTCTAAATTACTGGATATGTTTAAAATCTGTAACATCTGTAACAAAAAGTTAACTTAAAACTCCTAAGTTGGATTTGGAGCCCTTCTGGGAAATAACACATGGTTTTCTGCCATCTTAACTAAGGGCAGTCACATGGCTGGTCATCATTTTGACTGGGGTTGGAGAAGGTGGATGTCATGGCTTCACTGCCACCTTGACTGAGGGCAATCATGTGGTATGAGCCACCCAAAGAGACAACAGGTCTTAAAAAGTATTTTTAAATTGGGATAAGATTTTTGTGTAATTCCTATCCTGTGTTAAAAACCAGGTTTATGAAAGATGGGTTTTTTAAAACAATGCTTGTTTAATGAGGTACTAAACACTATTCCTCCATGTGTTCACATACAAGAACATATTTTGCCAACAGCCAAACTTGTTTATACTGTTAAAACCTGGTTTTTCCTTCTACAAATTATGGTTCTGCTCAATGTCTTCACTCTTAAAATTTAAAAGTGGTACTTTATTTTGATTTTACCAAAACACACAGTTGAGAGATTTTTCAACTTCTTTAAAATGGAATTTTAGAGTTTTACAGAAAGTTTAGATAAACTGGGTATTCTTAAGAAACAGCTTTTTAAAATGTTTAAGTTTATAAGGATATGGGGCATTTAAAATTTATAAGATATTTTATCATAATGTCTTTGTTAATATATGATCTTGATAAATAAAAGGCTAAAATTTAGGACAACAGCTAAACACTAGAGACTGAGGAATTCCTATCTTATGATGCAGTAAAAGAGTGACCTAAGCAGTCTGATAAAGAACTTGGAAATGTTTGTTTAGAGAATGTCTTTCCTTACTTAAGGTCTATTCAATCTAACGGACACTGACTCAAAGATATATGTCTAGCATCCTTGTTTCTCCTAGCATTGTTAAGTTATAGATATTTTGATAGACTGAGTCATACAGGGAACTGTTATGTTCTATAATGTTATACTATATAAGAATCACAAAAGTTCCCAGTCTCTTTAAGAACTGTGTTTATAAGTTAAAAGTCTTATCTTGATACTAAAAGAGCTTCAATTCAGAAATTGTTATTTTTATTACAAACTATTAAAGATGATTAAGCCTTGAGATATTTGGCACTACACTTAATAGATAATGGCCCTCAAACTGTCGGAGATTTGCTGAATATGACAGAGACATCCAGATCCTAGCAGTGACTCCCAAGGTCTCCAAGAAGACAACGGACATAGAGACAGACAACCTTGCCTGGACTATGGCAATGCTAATCACTGGGCAAGACTGCCCCAAGACCTCACCTGCAGCCAAGGCTCAGCCTGAACTATGGACAAACAGAACACTACAGGGTTGATTGACCCACTTTGCCTAGACAAAATAAGTTCAGTCCCTCCCATGTTCCTCCTCCACAGGAAAGCCTCTCATCTTCTGGGCCTGGCAGCCGAGACTGCTGTCCTGGTACCTCTGCCCTCATGGCCATGGAGATCAGAGGAGCCTAGGATAACTGTCTAAGTAAAGGACTATGGACTAATCTCTGTCATTTTGATGAACTCTTCTTGAATCTCTGATCACACTGATAGCTAAGCTAACTGTAGCTTTGTCAGCTAGGCAACAGAAGACAATCAGCTCCTTCTCCCTCAAGGCTATAACCACTTTGTTAGTTCATTAGTTAGTTAAAGCTACTAGGTGGCTAAAAAAAATGGACAAGTTTGCCTTGTTCACAGGCTTCATAGTAAAGGATAAACAGGTTCCAGATGTGACTTTCCCCTAAAAAACCAAACAAACAAATAAACAAAACATGCTCTACAATGACAGTTCTCTGATAACTCCTAGTTCTGATGGTCTAGGAAAGTGTTCTAAGGTGTATAAAGGTCTGAGGATGTTAGAACTTAAATAAGTTTTAAGACTCTCAGAAGATGATTTAAAATTTGTAAATATAAACTATAAAGATATATTGTTTCACTGAGATTTCAAGGACTCACTATTTTTAACATGGACAAATATGGTTCTGATAAATTGATAGAATACTGACTACTTACGATTTAGTCACAAGCCCAAGTTTTAAAACTGTCTTTGGTTGTCTTCTAAGTATAGTGTTTTTTTTTTTTTGTTTGTTTGTTTTTTTTTTTTTCGAGACAGGGTTTCTCTGTGTAGCTTTGCGCCTTTTCCTAGAACTCACTTGGTAGCCCAGGCTGGCCTCAAACTCACAGAGATCCGCCTGGCTCTGCCTCCTGAGTGCTGGGATTAAAGGCGTGTGCCACCACCGCCCGGCCTAAGTATAGTTTTAAAGGTGCTTTTCATTGGGCTAAAAACATATATCAGGATCTCCAGACATAGGATATGCATTTAACCTAAAGCAATAGCTTTTGCTGTGACACCAAGGTGTAAATCTGTTCCAGCTGTTTTACAAACACCTGTTAACTACTTTTTCTACAATGTGGATTTCAGTACAATAGTAATACTAATATATCTAAATCTTTTATTTCCTTTGCTAAACTAAAATTCATATAAGTTTAAGGGAATCAAAAAGGTCATAAGGCTTGGATTCACCTGTCACAGATCAAATGGACTCCAGATAAATACAAGTTCCAAATATAAGGTTTTCCTTTAAGTTCCTAAATTTTAACTTCTATCCCTAGTCTATATTTATCTCAGCAGATTTTCACTTGGCTGACAGACACCATCCAGTGACCACCTATAAACTGCTAACTGCTGAGCTCTTGACTTGCTGAAAGCTGATATGAACCAGTCCAGCTGATGTGATTGCTCCCTGTCCCTTCACCTGAATCAGCTAATCAGATGCTTTGGATAAATGCCCCATTGCCCAGCCTTTGATTATTAACCTTTCAGCCTTTGACTAGCCTTTCAGCCTTTCTGGGCCTTGTCAACCCCAGTTAGCTGGAAGCATCTATAGAAGAGAGTACACTGTCCCTGCTCCCATAACAGTCTGAGAATGCTAAGTTAAAAAACAAAAACAAAAACAAAACAAAACTCCCCAACATAGGGCACAAAAATGGTTATCTATAATGCAAATTGATTTATTAAAAAAAAAAGGTTCAGATTTATCAACAGGTAGATTCATTTGCTAATAGTTCTACAATGTGATAGGACACTTGCCCTGCTTTATGCAAAACAAAAAGATATTATCCATCACAGGGCCTTTGGCCCTTCAGCTTCTGCTAATTATTGTTGGCTCTTATATCATGGATACAATAACTAAATGATAATTCCTGTTTGGGTACCATTAAGCTGATGGCAATTAGATCCAAATGTGAACGGGTACCAATCATAGAGTCAAGGATTTGACCCAGGATACAACTTCAGGGGGAAATGTTGGACCTTAAGTTAACCTGTAAATCCCACCTGCCCAATGATGAGGTAACTTCCTGGGATTTGGGGAGTTATAGTTCTCATAAAATAACAATGAAGCTTCATGGGAAATTACAGTGACCTGTGGGTTTTGTCCATATAAGCCTTGGACAACACATGCTTCAGGGTCACACATCTGTAAAGTTTCCAAGAGTGGTCGTGACCAAATTCTATCTTGGTCAGTATTTAACATTTTAATAGAAGGTTGCTTTAATTTGGCCAAAATGGTAGAACTGGTTTTCCTCTGGTAAATCTTAGGATTAACGCTGGCAATCTCTTCTCACCGCAGTGGTAATCAGCTGAGTGCATTCATTTTATGATGGTTTATTGAGTGTGACTGTCTTATTTTTAAATGAAGCTACATTCTACTAAAATGTTTGTAAAGGATTCATCTTTATTGAAGCTGAATCAAAGAATATTAAAGACATTATTCTACTTCTATCTTCTTATTTACTTTTTAATTTATTCTTTGGAAATTCCATGCAGGTTTACAATGTGTCTTGATCATATCCTACTCCCCAATTCACTTCCTCCAACTCTCCTTTCCTCACAATCATCTTCCCTCCAATTTCATGTCCTCTTACTTATTAATTTTTATAACCCATTGAGTCCACTTAGTGCTGCCCATATATTTGTGGTTGTGGAGTTACCCACTGGGGTATGTGAAAACTACTAATGGCCATCCCTCAACAGTAACTCTCCTTCCTTACACAGTCATCATGGACAACAGATTGGAGTGGAAACTCAGGAACCCACCCCCCCCCAACTCCATGCTGGAGTTTTTGATTGAATTGATCTTGGGCATGACCTTGCATGTAACCACAGTTGCTGTGAACTCATTAGCACAAAAGCTGTGTCTTATCCATGTGACAGTATTTCACAGTATTCCTCCCCATCCTCTGGATCTTGTGTTTCTCAACCCTTGTTGGGGACTCGATTTAGATGTTTGATCTACTGCTGATGACTTACAGTGACTTATTCTCAGCATATTAAACAGTTATGAATCTCTGCATTAACCTGTGCAAGATGAAACTTCTCTGACCAAGGTTAAGAGAAACATTAATCTGAAATCTTCATTATTTCATGCTACTTTAGAAAATAACCCTACATTCTTTTGACCATCATGTCAATATAGCCATGGGTTGCAGAGGAACCTTTCTAATGTTATCTTAAAATGGAAATGGAGAGAGAGAGAGAAATGCTTTCTCACCAGTCCATCATTTTGCTGCAAACAAATTCCCATTTCAAAACCTTGGTTATATATTGCTTGTTAATGATGGGGAAGGGCATGAATTATTATGTTATAGAACATGTCCAAAATTTAAAAAATGCCATCCCTGGATGTTGACTGCCACAGTGGTTTGTTTTCATATCTTCATCCATTTGTCCCTTTATTCCTGAGAAGTAAAATCCCCAGGGACCTCTTAGCTAAATTACAACCCCAGCCATACAAAATCAAGTGGTTGTGAGTTTCTTCCCTCTAGAAATCCTTAAAACATGGTGATAGTTAGTTCAAAATATTGACCAATTGTAGCCTCAATTTAAAGTGAGTATTTACTTCTAGTTATGTTAACATTTTTATTTAGATAATATTTTTTTCATTTTTTTTACATACTAACCATAATTTCCCCTCCCTCCTCTCCTCCTGTTCCTCCATCTCTCCTTCCCATACCCCCCTCCCCATCCACTCCTCCTCAGTCTCCACTCAGAAAGGGGCAGGCCGGCCATGGACTTGAACATAGCATGGCACATCAAGTTGTAGCAGGACCAAGCTCCTCCCCTTGTCCAGCATGGGGAGCAGGTTCCCAAAAGCCAGCTAAGCACCAGGACAGGTCCTGGTCTCATTGCTAGGAGCCTTACAAAGAGACTAAGCTACACAACTGTCACACACATGCAGAAGGCCTAGGTAGATCCCATGCATGCTACCTAACCGTTGGTTCAGAGTCCATGTGCTCCCAGGAGCTCAGGTCAGCTGTCTTTGTAGGTTCCCCTGTCATGACCCCCCTTCCCCCGGCTTGTACAATCCCTCCTCCCTTTCTTCAGCAAGACTCTTGGAGCTCAACATTTTTAAAACTTTGTTTCCTTCAAATTTACCCAAAGTGGGGGCATAGATACTATAAATATGTTAAATTGCTCTTAGCAGGGATCTGAGGAATTTTTGGAAATGATATGGTTTTTATTGGCTAGTACTTTCTAATTTGTTTCTTAGGTTCAAAGACTAGTTCCCCAGTAACTTTAACTGCA
This sequence comes from Peromyscus eremicus, assembly GCF_949786415.1. Lineage (NCBI taxonomy): Eukaryota > Metazoa > Chordata > Mammalia > Rodentia > Cricetidae > Peromyscus > Peromyscus eremicus. The sequence continues at coordinate 19,705,408 of NC_081425.1, read as the reverse complement.
TACTAACCCTTATTTCCTAACGGACTTAACATAAAAATCTCTTACTATTTTCCCTTCAATTAATTTTACATATAGTATGTAGATTTTTATCAAATGCATGGAGAAAACTCCATTTACATTTTAAAATTAAGAGTCTGGAAGCAGAAAGTGCACCAAGAAATAATCTACCCTATAACTCTGGGGATCCAAATCAGCAACTGGTACCAAACAAGGTATACAACCTTGACATTTATATCTATTTTACTAATATATATATATATATATATATATATATATATATATATATATATATATATATATATAGCCTATTTTAATGTTCAGTTTCACTCTGACTATCAAGATCCATCCCCCCCCCATCAACTAACTTAATAGTCTTTTCTATGAATAGATGTGTACCAAACCTCTAAATGCTAGGTCCTTGGGTACAAGCTCTAATTAGAAGTGATAATGCAAGGGACTCCTCTTTTGTTGCTTCATGACAAGGTAAGTTGGTGTCCAGAAATCCAGCCCTTAGATCCAGGGGTCTATATATAGAACAGACACGTTATTACCCTTTTTGGCATCTGAGTAACACCAAACTTCAGATGGGCAATATTAGTTGACTATGAAGGAAGAACCAGACACTGTGTACTACGCTGGCAGCTAAAAGGGGAGAAGGAATACAGCTCCTCAAGTAAGCCAGCGAGGAGGCAAATGAGAAAATGATGAAGAGAAGTAATGAATGAGAAGCAGCTAATATGGGGGATAGTGTTGAGATGTTCAGTGAAGGAGAGGAGCCTTGAGAGCTGTTTTAGGGCAAAATAATAGAATATGATCAACTCAAACACTTACATGTATACATATATACATGAATTTATTGTTAGCTAAAATAAAATTCTAACTGGTAAAAAACTAATTCTAAATGTACTGTTACTGTTCCTCCAATACAATACTTCTTTAGGTCCTTCCAAATTTACTTTGATAACAAACATTGTTTTTGCTCAAGAAGTATTTCTGTATGAGAAAGAAAATAACACATAGTTCTTTTATTATTTAGGGAACTGTAAAATATTGGATAAATTCATCTTAATTTTAAGCCAGCTTATAACGTAATGACAAAAGGATGCCAGCAACTATGACAAGGGGTTAGACAACCCGACCCCAGTTTCAAACCACTGGGCTGTGGCTGTTTCAATGCATTGAGTTCCAGTGTGCATTCTGTTCAGTGGCCACCATTCCCCTGGTCTTTACAGCAAATGTGCTCAGATGTTCACTTCTGTGTCATTGACTCATTTGGATTCTACTCTCACAACAAGGGTCCAAATTCTCCTTCCAACTTTCTACATGTGGTCAGGCCAGCAAAAAGTCATTGTCTTTTCTTGTTACTTCATGTGAAAAATGAAGATATTCATGAACTTTCCAATTCCTTCTGTTTCTAGTTAGGGGTTTGAATTGCTATGTATTTAATCACTTTATGAAAATCAGATTTCAGAGTCAGTTATAGGATGCATGAATCTGTTCATTATTGAGATCACAATTTGAAATCTATCTTATGCACTTGTCTATAATGCTTTCAACTTGAAATCTGAAAGCTTGGATTACTTCTTCAGAGTCCATCACTTTCTCACAGTTTTCAAATATATTATATCTTGGGGCTATAGAGATGGCTCAGTGGTTAAAAGTACTGATTGCTCTTCCAGAGGACCCAGGTTCTCAGTTCCAAGAACCATGGTGAATGGGAACAACAACAACAACAACAACAAAAACCCATCAGAAACTCCAGTTTAAGGGAATCCACTGCCCACTGCTGGCCTCTGCCAGCATTGCATGCACATGGTACACAGACCTACATGCAGAATAAACAACCCCACACATGAAATAAAGATTTTTTTAAAGCATTATATACTATAGGGTTTTAATTTATAAAATGCAATAAGCTATAATGTCTTTAGAAGAAATAAGAAAAAGTATCAAGAAGTTGTATTTATGAAGCAGCCCTGATATAATATGTGATACTGGACAAAAAACTGACAAGGGTAAAACAAAAACAAAAAGAAATACTTGCTTTAATCAACAAACTCCTTTTGAATTTTCCTGAATGCACATCTAGAGCACAGCCAGTTCCTTCCCTGTGTCCTCATGATATACTCAGGCCAGCCATGACCACGGAAGCAGTTTCATAAAAATGTTTACCATCTGCCCCGGTACATTGAAAAATGTGCCAATTTATGCTGTAAAAGTGAACAGCTTATAAGAGGTAGTCTGTTCTGTTCACAGGACCAGTTTGACAGAGGAGAATATTCTTGGGCTGATTTGAAATATGTTAACCTTCTAATATCTCTTGTGCCAGTGAAAATACGACTCATCCCAGGAGCTTAGCATCGCTTTGCATGGTGGCGGTGGTGAGTCATTCGCTTTGTCACCACAGAACACCTTTGCAATGCTAGTGTGAATTACTGCTCAGTTAACATTGTTTACCACCTAATTATTGAGAAGCACCTCCATCCATCACTGACAACTCACTAAATGACTCAAGACACTATAGTATTTGCAACTAGAACAACAAGGTCATCGCAAGTTTAATTAGCCACTATCCATTACAAAACAGCAAATAGCCTATGATGAGAAGCAAAATTCCAATTTCTGAATATGCCTCATAAAGTGACGGAGAATTGCTCATTTCCCAGTGATTCTAATAACAAATATATGTAATATCACTTACAAATGTTTTATTATAATCTATAATGAGCAGTGAGCAGAATTAATCAGGGGTTGCTCATAAGTCTCCATATAGTGGCTCTTAATTTAAAGTGTACCAACCTTCTAGCATTTGGTTTAAAAAGGGGCAGTACCATATGAAATGAGGTTGAAAAATCCTTTTCGGAATTTGAATGTAGATATATAAAGTAAATATATATATAACGTAACAGGCCTGTCTCTCGTTATCAGTGCTTTGATTTCTGGTTTCCAGCCAATGTTCAGACAAAAGTAAAACTCTTTAAGTTGCTACAGACTTTCCAGCTGCATGTCAATCTTGCTCCTGCACATCTGCTGGTGAGGATTTAATTGTCATTTGCATTCCAACTGATGCACTGGGCAGAAGCCTCTGGAAAGGTGAATGCACTGTGGTTCTCATTTAAAAAAATAAAATATTATAACTCAGCCAAGGTCAGGACCCTGATGATCAGCTTGGATCGATCAAAATCATCACCTTGAGAGGCCAAATGTTTGGAATCTTAAATAATAGCTTCCCCATGGGAAGCCAGCCCATCTTGCTTTCCATTCCTTGCCTCATCAAGGCATTTTCCTCCCATTTTGAAACTTTGGTGGATAAAATGAGGGCCACTTCATACATTATATTTATATTTAACGTTTCATTTTATTTCAAATGTCAATTATAATACTCAATTACTTGATCTTTTTATCATGTAAATGACTAAAATATTAATGATTTAAAAAGCATTGTAAAATTTTAAAATTAAACACTGGTAAAACTTTAAAAATGTGTCATATAATGAAATTAAAAATATAGCAATAAAATATTTCCTGGCCATCTAAAACAGAGAGCAAAGTCATCAGTTATCCCTCTGGATTTTCTAATATGTAGATATTCAAACTTGAGTATACATTATACTCATTTTGGGTGCAAGTTATAATATAGATTCCTGGATGACTTCCCAAACTATCTAATTCCTTACATCTCAGACAGAGTTCATGATGACAAAATATCTCAGACCAAAATAAGAGAAACCAGTTTGCAAATAAATCTAAAGTAAAACTGTTCAAAGGTAAGAAGGCAAAATATCAGTTTCTACATTGGTCTTTGTCACAAAAAATATCTGTATAAATTTATAAAAAGTCAAATAACACTGTTATAATGCTGTTTGTCTCTTCTACTTCTCGATTTAAGTTGTAATATAAAATTTGTAGTTTCTTTAGTCTTGGCATACGTCCAAACATTGGCACTGTTATGTATTTCAAATCCATGAAAAATATTTAAGGCTGTGTGGAATCTAGGAGATTTGTAGTAAGCCTATGATTTGAGCATGTATTTTGTATTCATTATATTTTCTCCCATCACGTGGCTTGGGTTATAACCAAAAGTTTAGTGTATCAGTGGAATATTCCTTTGAGGCACCTGGATATTTTACAGGGTCCCATTTCTTGCTTTATTTTAGCCTATGAACATACGCTCTAAAATATTCCTGTGATGAAGTGATGTCACATACTGATGCCCATCCAGTCTTTGGTTTCTCATCTCAGTTTGCATCAGGAAAAAAAACAAAGTCTCATTTCAAAAGAGAGAAGTACTATACTACTCTTGTTTCATTTTCCGTCAATTATAATGCCATTCTCTTTGAAGTTTGCCACTGCAAACCCCTCTTCAGCATAAAAAGTAAAAATTATAATATACCTAGAAAAATTGTTACATACTCATTGGAATAGTTGTTCCATAATTTATATGAAAATATCTTTAAAAAAATCTTAAAACAATATGTACTTAAAATAGAATCAGTTACTTTGTATGCATTTTTGTACAAATAGAACTTGATGCGTGTTAGCTGCGTATGTCACCCGAGATTACATGCTTAGTGCAACTTAATTAAATAATTATTATCCTATTTTTCTATTACAGTTGTCAAAGGTCCTTATAATTTTTCTATTGCCCCATTAACCTCCAAAACACATTCATTCATGTATGCATTGCAAATGTTCTATGCAATGCCAAATGAAGGATCCAGGCAGTGTTCTGGAGACATCTATCTCTTGACATGTTATTCAACCCTATTGCTGATCTTACAGATTTCTTCATTACAAAAATTTTCAAGGTGCTGTTTGCTTCCTTCCTCTCACCCACCACCCCAGCCTCCTTGCCACCCCTTCTATACCCTATACCCTTCCTCATGGAATAGTGATTATCACTCCAAGTTTCAACCTCAGTTTTGGGTCATCCATCATGTCTGCTATCATTTCATTAATGGCCTTGGGGAAATTAAATAATATGCAGAAGTGTTTGGAATGAGTCATACACAACTAAGCAAGCCATGAATATGTATTTGTTTTCTATAGTTATCTATTCATCTATCCAGCAACAGAGAGGAAGAAGCAGGACATTGACGAGTTCAAACTCCGATTGAGCTATATAACAAGACTGTCTCAGGAATGAACAAATGAATAAATATAGAGAGTTCTAGTTCCAGGTAAGTTGGACTAAATATACTTGATCCCATTACTTCTGCTATATTAAGATACAAAACCTAAACAGGATGCATGAGCAGCCTTATTAGATTTTGGAACTGCACAGTAGCAGGTGGTTTGGAGAAGGAAGATATATTAAAAGTATTGGCAAGACAGCATGAGTCTACTGTCCTTTATTCTTCCTCTGTTTCTCAACCTCTGTGGATGTGAGTCAGAGAGTACAGCTAAAAGGAGCCCTCAATTATGCCTTGGAGATAAGAAAGCAACATTCATGACCAAAATTAAAGTGACACTCTTCCATTCAGTTTTTGCTTTCTTTTCTATATTCATCTATCAATTTTTTTACATTTGTCTAATTCCTTAAGAATTCTTGCAGGAGTGTCGGGTACTGGAATCAGGATCCTATAGGAGCATTATTCTGAAGAAAGAGTCTTTCTCTAAATTCAGTGGGCTTATTGAACATGTGGAGGAAAACAATGCACCAACCTCATCTTTTCCTTCCTTGCTTCTTGCATCATATATGGACATACAGTGCACACAGGATGATACAAGACTAAAATTTAGAGTCTCAGGAGGAGATCATGGACAGAGAGAAAAAATTGGTAAAGTAATTGTGTAAAGTGTTTCACGGAAGTATGCATTAATCTGTGAGCTCATATGCATGGAACTGATTATATCAATCAGAATGAAACCTTGAAATCTGAAGTAACTCATAAGAATCTGCATATCACGAGACTTGAATCTGTATTCAGAACAGATCTATGTAGCACTGCCTTGAAAATGGAACTGGTATTCCATAGACAGTAAGTTCCATTTATAGAGCAAATCTCACGTGATCCATATGCTCTAATGTGCTTATTTTCAATAGCATTTATACTTTGCTTCAATACTTTGAAAAAAAACGAAATATTTGTGAAGTAAAATGAGACTATCCACATTGTCCATAACACTAACACAGGACTCAAAGCTTCATAAAACATTTAGTTCGCCCAGTACACAGCCCCAGTGTATGCAGCATATGAAGACCCACAAAAACCTCAAATCCAAGGAAATGACAATATTTATCAATGCCAAGATGACAGTTGATATTAAAATTATCTGACATGAACTTTAAAGCTGTTATGGCAAAGCAGTCAAAGCAAGCTACTGTGAACACTCTTGAAACCAACAAACTACAAAATGTTGCAGAAAATATAAAGGAAGAAATGCATCAAGAAGTATTATAGTCAAAATCAAGTGATTCTATTAATAAATCCAATATACAGAGATATATTTATACTAACAGGTCCACATTTATGACCGTATTTTTCAATAGTACCATAAGCAATGCACACAAAATATAGCTAGAGATATAGTAAGAAAAATGAGAACAATAGAAAATATAATTATGGATATAGAAATTTCTATGTTGTCTTTGTTCTCATGATTCATAACTATTTATGGTGCATTTTGCTTTCAAGTAACATGATGAGACCTGAGCCTTTTAGAGTTGGTAGAAATTGCTCCTCAGTCATAAAGGTAGAGAGAGGTCCGTGGTTATAAAGTACTATGGTGGCAATTGCACTTAGAAATAACCAGTCTAATATGTCTATTTGCATATCATTTACATTTTTGTCACCATACCTGTCAATCAGCTCTAGCAGCTAGCAAATCAGGTAGCCCACTTGGGAAACTGGGCCAAAGGAAAACAATTCAAGGTGATCTAAAGTGTATGAAACCCTGTGTGTATATTCATTTTTTTAGGGAATATTTAAAAAAAAATAATACTGTGTGAAAGTACCTGATTAGGGTACTTCACAAAGCAACTTTTCATCTTTTAATTACTTTTGTTATTCATATCAAACTTTGTTTGATTTTAGTTCTTTTCCGTATAATTTTCAAATTATCATGGTACTTCCAAATAACACTTTGTGGTTAAATGCTAGAAACTCTTCTTTCTTTCTTTCCTTCTTTCTTTCTTTCTTTCTTTCTTTCTTTCTTTCTTTCTTTCTTTCTTTCTTGATATTTATGTATTATATATACATATATATATAAAGAATAAAATGAGAAAGAATAAAATAAAAATTTAACAAATTCTCATCCGCATGACTGAAAGACACGCTGAGGTTACAGAGATGAGCACCAACATCAGAAAGATGGATCTAGTGAGAAGAGAAAGGAAAATTGCTGTTTCTAGAACAGAATGTCCTGGAGGCTGAGCGACCATCCCTTTTAGGTAGGGCTTCTGGGGTTTTCTCCTGGTGCTTGTATTTCAGTCTGGAAGATAAAACCTCCGTGAATGATGACATAAGGAAAATCCTGCTTGCTTAATAATGAAGCTTCCAGAAGTGATGTTTCTTTTGGGGGTAATATCCAGTTATTGTGTCTGCAGAATCTGGGGACTGAGGAGATGCTTAGTAATCGTTATCACTATGGTTGTTCTGTGTAGTTGCTGGGAGAAAGGGTCTTCCCAGGCGTCCTAGACAGCACTGCAGTCCTGACTGACAAAGAGTACTTTTTCCAACTGCTACAATATTTGATTTAGTGTATATCTAATGTGACAAAATTAGCTTCCTCACAAGCACACACTAAAATTAATCTTTTCACCTCAACAATGTAGAAATTGTGATGTTGGCACGCAAAGCACTCTGTAAGGTAGCTGTGAAGTCAGGCCCTTGGCATCTTCCTTGGAACATGCAATCCCTGCCAGACATTTTCCTTTGCATGAAATCTGTGACCATTCAAACCTTCATTATGGGATGGGAGGATAACCTAATCAACAAGTTTGCTTAAACAGATAACCTTTCTTTGTTAAAACTTGTACACAAAAGAGATGTGGTATGGAAGTAAGGACTAAGGAAAAAAAAGGAAAAAACATTGTAGCAATTTGCTGAACATGGAGACTTATTGAGGATGCAGTCCTGAATAATACACACTAGCTTTGCTCTTCCCTCTTTAGTCTGTGTGGAGAAGCTATGAATCATTCATGGTCTCCCAGCTGAGAAAGGCTTCAAAGGGGATGGTTCTGATTGGATGTCCTGTGTGAATTGCCATGCTGCAGAATCCGCTACACCCCTAGCACTGGAGGGTGGAGGAAGCACTTTCATCTGGGCCTCCAAAGTGTTTAGGGTCACAGTTCACCAGGAGATAACGATGTAGATGTACATTCAGAATTAGCTGCAGAGATACCTGTGTAGTGCGGTGTGGAAAAGTGAGCCAGTTAGATCCCCAGTGGATGCTGTGAATCAATTACTGTATTCTGAATACAAGATTGGCTGCAGGGGATAAACAGATGTCAGAGAAATTTTCCCTAATAAGACCCTGGTAATAGAAGAGCACTGTCAGCTTCATTTTGCATTAAAAATCTCATTTCCTCTTTATATGACCAATTTTATTAGTTTCCTAAACAGAGATATTTTGTGTAACTATAAGCAGCATCATGTGAATGCTACCATCAAATTTTATTTTTTTAGACTTTCTCACAAAAATCAAGAGAAAAAAATAAGTCTATCTAAAGTTGCAACTTGAACAGTCACACAGTGCAGTAAAATACAGCAAAAATAGTTTCTGTATGGCATGTCCACATGGTGCTTGGCAATGCTTGATTTTCATATTAAATCAGCAGCATCAAAATTCCTAAAGAATTCACACAGTGTAAATTAAAGCTAACATTTAAGTCTTCCTGTGCTCTTTCATTTTTCTATCATGGGTGACACTAATATGCTCCAATTCTAGCTCAAGTGAGAGTTAACTTCTCTGGATAATTTCACTTATAAAACCTAATGCGTTGAAAAGTACCACTGGCACGGTATTATTTCCTAACCCAAGCATTGCTCTTTCACAAAAAGAAATTGACATCCGTACCTTTCTCTCTAGCCTTTGGAGGCCCAAATTGATGTCAAATGTCATTTTGAGGTAGCTGCTAATATCCAATTAACCTCTCCCTTCATCTGCAACTCTCTAAAAGAGAGAGCATCTCCTTCAGGCTGTGGAACAGTAGATTTTCTGAATAAGACTCCAAGTAGAGAAAACAGATGAGGAGGTGATGTGAGTTCACTTTGCAATGTTGTCTATTGATTTCCCAAGAATACATTGTCTTAAGATTCACTGTACCTCAAATTCTTAGAATGTGAAACCCTTTGTTCCAAACATCTAAAACCCAGGATTGCTCAAAGAGGAGTTTTTTCTTTATGATGGAAAACAAAACCAAAAACAACAAAGGTCACATAGTAAAGATGTTCAAATGACACAGAAAAATCAGATGGGAAATGTGCAACATATATCACATGCATATTATGATGTGTATTACATATGTAACATACCATTGTGTTTTAAACTTAAGCTTGTTGATTCATTTGATGTTACTTATTTAGCTGTTGCCTACTTCTGTGAGACTATTACGCCTTCTTTAGTGCCCCTCTACCTGTACTGGCTGCACAGGACAGATAATGGATTTGTCCACTTCCAATACAAAATTGGGTAGCCCAACCCAAAGAGAGCTCTCACACAATGTAGAAGGACTTGAGAGAGCTTCTGCAGGTGGCACTCTTTCTCTTGTATGGACAACAATTCTACTCTGGGTGATTTCCTTCTGGAATATGATAAATTCAAGTGAAATGTTTACTCAAGTTGGGGTTGTAATTCTTAAAGATATCCATATGTTTTTAAAGAGAAATAGTGTCATGTCATTACCTTGATTTCAATAGTTGCATTCTTGCAGGATTCTGCCTCAGTTTCATTTTAATTTGGTGGTCTTCAGTAGTGGTTTGAATTTTGAGTAACTTATTTTAATTTTTAATTTGGTGTCCTTCACCACCAGTTTGAATTTTGAGGACCTCCAACATTTATCACTACTTCAAACATTTTTCCACAGATAATATTCCAAAGGATTTCTTCAAACAAGATGAGTGGCATTATTTATTGACCCATTGGCTTATATTAGTTAATAATAGATTAAGGAGAAGTGAAAAGCAAATCTGCAAGATTATTGACACATTGAGTATTGAATCATTATTCATTGTCATGGAAAAAGAGCTGTGAAGCAGCACTTATGTATGGACAGTAGACTCTATAGAGCTTTGGAGTTTGTGTCTGTGTTATCACAATCACAAAAGCTACTTGGAAGAGAGAAACCAATGGCAAATCCACACACACTTACTATAAATGTTACCATTTTCTTACGATAATACACTATTTATTATTAGAATATGGATATGTGCCTTTTGTGTCTGAAACATTTTTATAGACAGTATAGTAGCTACATAAAGATAATTCATTACAAATGACAATAATAAATTAATTGGCATTCTAGTCTTATTTAGAGTCTTTTCATCTGTCTTTTGTCTAAAGTACGTTTCCTGCTATTTTTAAGACCCTTCCTCACAGAAATGTATTGGGCATACATTGTTTTATACAGTTCCTACAGCAGAAAATGGGTAAAATAGCTACTAAAAGAAACACATGACCTCTGCAAAAATATTAGAGTACAAAATTTCAAGTGCAAAGTCACCACTCCTCAGTGCTGAGCTGGTGCATCTGTGGAAGGCCGTGTCCACACACCAGCATTCTAATGGGATCCTATTTGCTTCTATGATAGCTGAGAACTGGTTCTGATAACATAAAAATGAAATTTGATTGTCCATGATTGGTACTGATGAAGTTAATATTTAATTCAATATCACTTGTGGGTCATGAAAATCTTGTTAGATTTTTACATAAGAAAAGTTCAAATTATATTTATTCTTAAAGAAAGTCCATTAGCTTCCCCATCTTATCTTTCTAAAGCATTTCCCATGTTAACATGCTTGGAGTAGTAAATTTAAATGTATTTGAATGGATAGTTAAATTTAAAGAATAAAAAGCCTAGTAGTTTATCATAAGTAGTTTTAAAAATAAAAGATGGTGCAAGGGGAATGTATTTAATATTGAAATATACAACCTAACAAGATTTAAAAAAATATTTCCCATTACTTATTTTGATCTATTTATTGATAGGGCAGATCATGATTTATATATTACTTAGAAATGAATGTAAAAGTTATTGTTATGTCCTAGTGCAGGACCATGAGTCATTAATTCAATGTAACAACATGCAGAGCACACAGTAGGTGCCTAGTGACATGCATTTATGGATCAATTAATAAATGAATAATGAAGAAAGTGAGTGAAGACTGCTTAATTCCATTTAGACAGTAACACACAGTAAGCAGTGGACTCATTTTTAGGACAATGTTTTAAACATTTGTTTCAACACACTTTCCTCATTCTTACATATGCTTAACAAATAACGAATTTTGACATTCACTTATTGTTAGGCAAGGTAGAGTAGCTGGAACTTAAAAATACAGTGATGAGTGATATGGGAAGGAAGGAAGATAATTAAAAATTAAATGTAGTGTGGTAAATTCAATGATAGAAAACAGGCTGATTATGGCCTCTAGCCTCTGCTTGTACCAAATATGGGGCCTTAGTTCTCAGGAGTGGCAAAATAGAACCTGATCTAGATCTGGACTACATAAAAATCAGTGGAGAAAATAGGGGTTCATGGTCAAGGCTCTGAAAGGTATTCAAACAAAAGGTAGATATACATAAGGGGAGGTGATATCAAATAAGACCCCAGTATAAATTCATATATATATATATACATATACATATATACATATGTATATGTATATATGTATGTGTGTGTTATCTTTTGAAATCGTCTCACATGTCATCTGGGTGTCTTAGGGTTTCTATTGCTGTGAAGAGACACCATTACCATCGCAACTCTTCTAAAGGAAAACAATTAACTGTGGTGGCTCACTTACAGTTCAGAGATTTAGTTCATTATCATCATGGTGAGAAGCAAGGCAGCCTGCAGGCAGACATGGTGCTACAGCAGGAGCTGAGGGAAGAGTCCGTACATCTTGACTCACAGGCATCAGGAAATGCTCTGAGATACTGAGTGGTATCTTGAGCATATATGGAATCTCAAAGCCTGCCTCCATAGTGACACACTTCGTCCAATAAGGCCACACTTACTCCAACAAAGCCACACCTCCTAATAGTGCTACTCCCTTTGAGAGCCATTTTCTTTTAAAGCACCACACTGGGTTGTCCTGGAACGTGCTCTACAGCCTCTTAAACTCCCAGTTTTTCTGCTTCAGCCTCTGCAGTGTTAGGGTTACAAGTGTGAATCACCACACATGGCTTCACTTTGGTATTTTTCATGAATCTGATAAAAAGCCATGGATAGGAGGGAAAGAGTTCATGAGTTAAAATTGTGATTGGAGCTTGACATGTGGGGTACACCTTTAATTCCAGCACTCCAGAGGCAAAGGCAAGCAGATCTCTGTGAGTTCAAGGCCATACTGGTCTATATTTGGAGTTCTATGACAGCTAGGGCTGTATGTAGAGAATTTGCCTCAAAATAAATAATATAAATATAAAATGTATATATAAATTATATATAAATATATATAATATAAAAATAAATATATAATAAATAAATAAATATAAAATTATAACAATCAAATAGATTATAGTTATAAAAAATAATATGCAGATGATCCATCATTTTATAAGAATGTTAAGATCTATATTTGCTTGGACTTGCCCAAATAATGATAGTAACCAGAATTCTAAAAAATGTACCAGCATCAAAGTATGATATTTAAAAAGACAAAGGGCAAATTTGTAGCATTAAAACTCAGAAACAACAAAGGATACTTTTCAAAACTGTGAAGAGCAAAATATGATGCCTTTCCCTCCAAAAATACTAACATCACTAAAGAGCGAATCCTGTTGTCCAGCCTTTGCCAGATAAACCTCAGTGCATCGGGTGGTGAAGGCGATGGTTAGTACAGAGAGCCAGAGCTGGCCTTAGTGCTCAGAGTAAGTGATGGAAGATGCCTAGGTAGGACAGTCATATAACTTCCTGCAAGACTTGAGGAACATTCTGGAAAAGAAGAAGGCAGAGGTAATATTCACCCATCAAAGTCCAATAAGGTCTCTCAGTGCCTAGGGTGGAGACGCTTTATCACTTTATCATTTGTCTCCTCTGTCACCTCCTGCAGTCGGCCTTAGCTGTTCCTCATGGCGCTTTAGTCTTGGGAATATCACAACATTATTCCTCAAATTAAAACAAAATTCACTGAAATGATTTAAGAGACTTCATTGAAAGAGTAAAATGGCTAATACTTTATTTTTGGTGTTAAGAAAATAAATTGACATTCAACTCCTTGACAGGCTTAGCTACACAACTTGGGGGGCTCAGTACAAAATGAAAATGCAGCAGAATATTGAACCAAGAGCAGATGCTATGTGATGATGCAGGTTGCATGTCCACGAAGCCCTCCTTGATTTCCAGTGTGCTGCGTGAGTAAACCTATGCTTTATGAATGACAATGAGATATTAGCCAAGTTGTTCTCCCCGGGAAGGAAGCCTTAGGGAAATCTGCCCTTGAAAGTACGGATGTTGCTGTTGTGATGTGCCCATTACACAAAAACATACTCAGATTCTGTGTGCACACAAGTGAGGACATGAGAGCAAACACAAGTGGGGATCACACAATAAAGCATCAAATATGAAACTAGTAGGTGTTTCTTTGAACTAAAAGCCAACCAGCATCCTATATAAACACCATGCAAGAAACAAATTTACCTTCAATAATATACACTGATTTTTTTGAATGAGCATAACCATACATAATCCTCTATTTTATAAACATCCATATACAGAAGATTCTGTGTCTCCGGAAAAAGCTTATAAGCCAGGAACATAAAATATGTAATATAAGCGATTCCCATTTGCCTGATCATAAGCAAAAGATTTATCTGAAAAGAATTATCATTTCACCTTTATACGCAGTTTGTTTGCTGTATGTGTTTATTGGTGGGTGCTATTTTCACAGTTCAGCACTAATTATTAATTTGTATATCCAGGAGGATATACACGTAGTTCTCACTATTCTCAAGAGATTCTTTTTTTTTTTTTTTTTTTTTAAAATAATAGTGTAGATGAGAGGCTCAAACTGCATTTAGGTCTCACTTCTGGCTTCACACTCTAACCCTGTCAGGGAGTCATAAGTGTAGTAAAGGAATTTCATGTTAGAGGGACACAGAATGAAGAGTTGGTCCCTGGGTGCTGTTTCATTTTATGGCCAAGATGTTAGCATCTTGAATACTTGAATGTGAGCACAAGGAAGTTCATAAGGGGATCAGAAAATAATAATAATAATAATAATAATAATAATAATAATAATAATAATGTCAGATTTACATAGAATCTTGTCCTGAAAACTGTTAAACTGCTTCCAAAGCAATACTAAACCAGACAATTTCCTGGGCTCCCTTTCACATTCTTTTTTATTTATGAAAAAAAAGAAGCACCCAATACTAATGACTTAGATTACTTATTTGATTATAAAGATATGCTTGAAAAATTCTTCATGTGTGTTGCATTGGTGGTGCTGGTGGTGGTAGCTGAGGTGATGGTGCTAGGCTCGTGCTAGCCCTGCCATGCATGTGGAGGTCAGAGAATATTCTCCAGTGTGAGTCTTTGTCTTTCACCTTTTAGGAGACGGAGTCTTTTGTTCATCACAGCTGAATACCTCCAGCCCAGCAGGCTCAAGAACTCCAGGATATTCTCCTATTTCTACCTCTCCCCACACCATGGGAGCACAAGGATTACCAGTGCTCTATGGTGTCCAGCTCTACCTGCATTCTGGGATGTGCACTCAGATCCTTATGCTCATGTGGCAAGTGGTTTACACATTGAACAGTCTTCCCAGTTCCCAAACATACTTTCTTTCATTTAAATATGATTTTTCTAAAAAGGCATGAAGGTGGTTTTGTCCCTTTCTCTTGGCCATCAGCCCTGAGGACAGTTTGGTTTTTGTTACTTAAGTGAATGCTATTATTTTTAAACAATTAATGGAGAAGTTTAGACAATATTTTGAAACCAATAAAGTAAATATTTTCTGTTTAGTTAAATTCAACAAATGATTGTTGGAATTCAATGTGGCTAACCTATGCAGCAGGTACCTGAAGATTACCAATGAGCTCAAGACAAAGATTCTTGCCTTAAGACACCCATGACCCATCTAAACAAGGTTCTCTTCTTATAGGTTACCCAGAAGCCTGTGCTGGTAAGTGCAGCAAAGAGCTGTGTGATAACATGGTGAGAAGATGATACTCCCCAGAGAATGTCTTAAAGGATGAGTAAGAATTCAAACATTCAGCAAGGTGAAGCAAATGAACGAAGAAAGCTTGGGGCCTTTGTTGCTGGCTTTGAGATGGTAGATGAGAAGAGAATATTTCTCACCTGTCCAAATGAGTCTCACCTTTTATGTACATTGATGAAGGGTTGTGGATTAGGGTGTGACATTGTACGCGCTGCACTTGAAGGAGAAGAAGATATTGGAATTGTGAAATAGAGGTCAGAGACAGGAATCATATTCAGAGTGTGAGATAATGTAGCCCACATTTTGCAACCAACTTTATCCTTGATAGAAATCAGGTGGTGATGGTGGTGTAGGTAGTAGTGAATTGTATCTAAAACCACATGAAAGAAGAATAGGCAGCATTTTTAAAGTAGATAGGATTTCTTTAAAAGACAAGAATGATTTGTTCAGCTGTGTTTTAACAGCTATTTTAGGGTACAGCTTTTTAAAAAAACTGTCTTCTTAAGTAAGTAAAAAGATCTCCCTGCATTGCCACTTCCAAATACAGATTGAATAAAACCAATAATGTTAAATTAGAAGACTCGTGTGTGATATTTTTGATGTGTTTTAAGAGAATAAGGAGTTTCTATGACAGCTATGTTAATTTGTAGTGATCAGATTATTGTGGAAATGACGGGAAACTTTGCTCAAGTATAAGGGCAAAGTTTATCCTTTATAATGCATATAATATACACAAACATCTATAAAAGTCCTCTGTCTACATCACTCAAGTAGAGCTGTAAAGGAAACCCTTTGCTAGACTCTGACAATCCTCAGTACGTGCAGAATCGTGCAAACTCTGTGATTGCTAACACCAAGTTGGAATCTCTGGATTCTGACCTGTTGTTTTGTTTTCAAATCTTATTCCTTGAGGCTTACCCCACCCTTCGTGGTTTTACATCTTTTCTCCTGAGTGTGTACATAACCTACGTGTTTGGTTCCTCAGATGAGGCTGCAGACCAAGGAATTGGAAGTCGCTGCCTCCTGACAGCTTCTGCTTTCTTCTTCGCTCATAAAAAGCATCCTAAGTAAAGAACACCAGCAGTGGCTGGTGTAGCTTCTGGGCATTTTTTTTGTTCTTGTGATCTGAAGTCCACTTATTGTGTTTTCTGTTATTTGGAGGTCATCAAACTTTGATCACTAGTGGGGAGTGTGGGGTTTTGCCTTGATCTTTGAGATCACACTAGAGGCTGATTTTTTTTAAAACATGTATGAAAGGTTTATTTTAAAATGAAAAAAACGTGCTATACTCTAGTTTTGTGAGGGTAAATGTCTAAGAATGGGTGAGATTCAAAACAGTACTAATTATAATTAATTTGTTAGAGAAGAAAGCAACATCATTACTGATACTCAGACCTCTAAATTCAATTTGGTTCATTACAGAATGCAGCTCCACTGTCTTTTGACATTCATTTGATCAGATGTACACAAGCCTACCATTGATTCAGGTAGGCTACACACACATAGGTGCACACACAGAGAAACACACATACAGATACACACATACATAGATACACCACACAGATAGACACATATATAGATACACCACACAGATACACAGACACATGAGAAAAACACACACACACACACACACACACACACACACACACATCCTTCTTACCAACTCATGACAAAACACTCACATATAAATATATAAATATGTAAATGTGTGTGTGTTCTGTCATGAGTTGGTAAGAAGGATGACCCATCACAGGGTATGCCCATTTTATCAGCTATTTACTATTTAACCCCACACTATTCAGGTTAGAAAGACTAAATTTCCTTGTACTTTAAATGACTGTGTAATTATTTTTGAAAAATCAACTGAATGGAAGCCATAACAAGTAAAACTGATAGTTTTTTTTACTCATTTTGGCTATATTTCATGAGGAAATATTTTAGTGGTCTTGAAGACTCTGGGTCTCATGCCCTGCATGCTTGCCCAAGGCCACTGGAGAAAGTGATGCTTCTGTAACAATCAGATCCAGACACCAGTGTAGCTGGAGTTTTCTCCAGTCCTACCCAGGCCCACAGCCACTCAGACCCAAATAAATATACAGAGGCTTATATTAATTGAAACTGTATGGCCTAATGGCTCAGGCTTCTTGCTAGCTAGGTCTTACATCTTAAATTAACCCATTTCTATAAATCTATACCTTGCCACACGGCTCATGGCTTATCAGTATCTTTATATCTTGCTTCCTCTGTGTCTGGCTGGGAACTCCTGACTCAGCCTTCCTATTCCCAGCCTTCTCCTCTCTCTTTGTCCCACTTATACTTCCTGCCTGGCTACTGGCCAATCAGCACTTTATTCACTAACCAATCAGAGCAACACATTCACAGCACACAGAACTATATCCACAGCACACTAATTTCACACTCCCTTGCTTACCAATCTGAATTATTACATGTGTTCATTGATTCACTGTCTATATAATCTACTGTCAGATTATTAAGATACTATTCCTTAAATTACAACTTTTAATTATATAAAGGGAGCCACCTAAAACATCCTAAGTCTAACTCTGTTTAATTCTGTTGACAGAACTCTTTATTTTAGGGGTGCATTTTATGACAATAAAGAAATAAGATTACTTGAAAGTCACTGTGAACCAGAGGACATACTGAATTATTAGTTGTCTTTTCAAACTTTAGACAAATTTCTAAATGGTCTTATTAAATAAAAAACATGGAGCCAGATATAGGGGTGAAAGCCTGAGGGAGATCAGGGAAATAGGGAAAGTCTTACCAGCTAACCTTACCTCACCAACTCTGCAGCTTTCAAATGTGAGTTACTTCCTGTCTACCTAAACCTTTATGTCTTGCTGTTCTGCCATATGATTTGCTCTCTCTGTTCAAGTGCATCACTTCCTCTTCTTGCCCAGTTCTATCACTTCCTATCTATCTGTATAGACCTCCAGATCTCTATGGTTAACTCGTGTTGGAATTAAGGTGTGTGCCACCACACCTGGCTCTGTTTCCAGTGTGGCCTTGAACACACAGAGATCCTGCCTGCCAAATGATAGGATTGAAAGAGTGTGCTAACACTGCATGACTTCTGTGTTGTGGCTGTCTTTTTCCTGTTATCTCTAGGCAATTGTAGCAGGAATCTTAGTAGGTCTTATTAATAAAATCAAACCTGGAGGGAAGTATTGGGGTGAACACTGGAAGATCAGAGAGACAGAACAAGCCACAGCTAACCTCACCTGGCCAACTTCTCAGCTGGTCTTTTTTCCTCAGACTGGAAGCTTCTGTGTCCTCATCCCAATGGCTCTCAGCTGAACTGCTGCTCGAAAGCCTGAAGCTTAACTAGCTAAAAGCTTCTAGTTTCTGGTCCTCACGTCTTACATACCTTTCTGCTTTCTACCACCACTCCCTGGGATTAAAGGCTTGCTTTCTGAGATTAAAGGCGTGAGTCACCATGCTTGGCTGTATCCTGGAACACATAGATTTCTGCCTCTGGAATGCTAGGATTAAAGGCGTGTGCTACCACTGCCCATCCTAAGTATCTAGTGACTTTTCTGTTCTCTGACCCCAGATAAGTTTATTAGGGTACACAATATTTTGGGGAACACAATATTACCACAGGCAGTTATAATTAATATAAGCCTCTATGTGTTTACTTGGGGGATGTGAGTGGGAGAGATCTGTCCCGACCACAGGCCAGCAAGGACACAAGAAAACTTCCAACTGCATCATACTGAAATCTGTGGATCTATGCTTGTCTCTTCTTCAGCAACTCTCAGGATCCTTTCTTTATCCTATTTTCTATATTCTAGCTAATAGAAATAATCTAAGCAGTGTACTAAATAATAGTTGAATGTCTTCTTTGTATAAATGAAACCTAAGTAATTCACATTAAGACTCATGTCTGAGATACCCAGATTTCTCAGCATCTCCACAGAATGGGATTCCTTCTTCTGAGATCTGATCAGTACTTACCATCACTTATTCACTCAACTATTTATTCAACCACTTATGAAAAATCCATTTGCAATTATTTTCATAAAATGTTATATAAAATTTCAAGTAGAGATCAAAGAAAATTTTGAAGACTAATACAATTTTGGCTTTAGGTACTAAATAGGCATGTACAAGTTAAAATAACAAAAAATAAACTTTGATTAAAATAAACTTTCATATTCACTAGAAGGTATGAGAAAGTGAGTGGACTTTTGAAGGATATTTAGAATCTAGCAGATGTCTATCAGATAGTCTGAACATACACAGAAACAAAGAATCAGTGATAAATAGGGCCAGATTTGTGGAACAGTGCATTGGCCAACCTTGTTTCAGTAGAGAATCCATAAGGAAATAATTGAAATTAATCCTGAAGCAGAAATAGAAGACCCCCAAATGGCCTGTGGAACAGTATGGATTGGATTCCTGCTGATTGCAACTCCCAGAAGGTTCCTCTGCTCATTAAGCTCCCTTAGGAATGAAGATCCCTGGTTATAAACATTGAGAAGAAATCTGCCAACACCCATGCCCTCCTGGAGACTTGTGTCCACACCAAAGTAAGTTAAAGGTCGGAGAAGCTCTGCTATAAATGCCACCAACCACCCTCTGTTCACCCTTTGCTCATCAGTCTCATTAGAAAAACATTTAGCTTATCTTAAAATGTGTCTCATATTTACAATGTGAACTATTCCTTCACTGGGCACTTGGATATTTCAGCAGAAAGTAACACCAGGCCACTAAAATAGGAAGTGGTATGTGTAATTTCATTTTTAAGGAGGTAAATATGAAAGTTGAATGAATTCAAATAATTTCTGTCCAATTAAGCAGGGCTGGGATGCAATCTGTCCAATTTATGCTTAATGAGTTGTTCTCCATGGCGTTCCCCATCTCCACAATCAGATTAGTAGGTTTTATTGTTCTCAGGCAATATCAAATATGATAAATCATCATAATGTTCAACAAGTTTGACAAGATTCTCCCACCAGAATTTATAAAGTGATGAGTTGCTTCAAATATTAACATGCTTAATAAATATTGAATGAGCTCCTATGGCAAAAACAAAACTTATTTACAAAGCAAAGGAAAACAAGCAAACACAAACATAATAATGATGGCCTGTGGTTGATGAAGGTGTATCTGGAGCAAAGAAAAAAAATTAGGTTCTTAATAATAGTAATTAAAGTCAGTTAAACCATTTGATAAGCTTATTATTATTGCTTTGACTTAGATGTTTATATACTTCTTGTAAGTATAACTGGAATAGATTTTAGAAAGAGAATCTGCAACTTCTAAACCAGCTGTTGAAGAGTGAGAAGCCTTCCCTCTAAGTCTGGATATCTGGATATTTTATTCCTCTTGGGATTTTGCTGTGAGATTGAGAAGCATTAATGATTTTTCTCCAGCAAGCATCTAAAACCACAAACATCACTTAAAAAGTATTCAACAATGTTGATGTCACTGCTAGGGAAATAAAGCTGCCACAAAAAGCAACTGTTCTGAAATCCACCAAGGGAAAAATCCAATGTGAGCAGACACTAAAAATAAAAGCTTTTGATGGCCACTTTCAAGGAGCATTAGAATTAAGAGCACAGCCCAAGAGGAGCATATTTATAAACTCTTTTGCCTTCTAAAAATACTTAGATTCTTCAAAAATTTTATTTCTAGTTGAAAAAATTGGGTGTTTTTGGTGTACAATGTGTGTTTTTATGTGTATATTTGTGGAATTGTCAAATCAAGGTGAAGGTTGAGGATGGAAACTATTAAGCTGTCATTAACATCTTACATTCAACAAATATGACACAGAGAATGTGTGTTTTCATCCATAGAGAAACACTCAATGGCTGGCAAAGAGTTTTGCAAAAGGCTTCTAAGTGCTGTTAATCACCCGGTTAAGTGCTTTTGTAGGGTTAGGAGAGAGAGGGAAAGGAAGTTTGAAAACTGGGAAAGATTCTGTGGAATTAGTCTACTGGTAGCAAGGTGGGAGAAATTCTTGCAGTCAACAGTCAATACACAAGGAACAGAATGAATAATCCAGAAGTATATATGTGTAGTTCTCATAAGTCTCAAGAGAGTTTTATAAATAACAGTGTAGATCAGTGGCTGAAGTCATGTCTATCTCTCACTTCTGGCTTCACATTATAACCTTGTCAAAGAAATTCACTCTATCAGTGGTTCTCAACCTTCCTAATGCTTTGGCCCTTTAACAGAGTTCTTCATGTTGTGGTGACCCCAACCATAAAATTATTTCATAGCTACTTCATAACTGTAATTTTGCTACTGTTAGGAATCATAATGTAAATATCTGATATGCTGGATAGCTGATATGTGACTGCCCAAATTGGCTTTTACTCACAGGTTGAGAACCATTGTGTCTAGCTTGATGGTCTTCTCTGTAGTGGTCAATGTTGTGGAATGTTTGTACAGTGTGTGACAATATACTCCTGTGATTGGTGCAATAAAAAAGCTAAACAGCCAATAGCTAGGCAGAAGGTATAGGTGAGATGCTGTGGGATAATGCTTTTGTACACTAGTTTAATAAAACACTGATTGGCCAGTAGCCAGGCAGGAAGCATAGACAGGGCGAGCAGACTAAAGGAATGCTGGGAAGAGGAAGAGCAGATTCAGGAGTCGCCAGCCACAGAGGAAGCAAGATGTGAAGGTAGAACTGAAAAAAGGTACCAAGCCAAATGGTTAAATATAAATAAGAATTATGGGTTAAATTAAATGTAAGAGCTAGTCAGTAAGTAATAAGCCTGAGCTAATGGCCATGCAGTTATAATTAATATAGGCCTCTGTGTGCTTACTTGGGGACACAAGTGGGAGAGATCTGTCCTGACTGCCAGCTGGACAGGACACAGGAAAACTTTCAACTACAGTGGGACTTGCAGACAGAGAAAGAACTCTGGGAAGAAGAAAGGAGGAATTGTCAGCCTGGCACAGAGAGGAAGAAGGACATGCAAGATGGAAGAGAGGTGACACCATGTGGAAGAGAGTAGATTAATATAAATGGGTTAATTTAAGTTATAAGAGCTAGTTAGGAACAGGCCTCAGCTATAGGTTGAGCTTTCATAATTAATAAATCTCTGTGTCATTATTTGGAAGATGGATGGCAGGACAGAGAAAGACACATTATAGGCTAGGAATGATGATGTTATATTTGTATAGAAATTTTATCCCAACACTTTGCTTGGAAAAGAACACTGTTTAACTTGATAAAGTTAAATTTCTTTAATTGATTTTCAGCTTTCAGAATGAGCTATTGGCCAGGTACTATAGCATGGATGTTAAATGTCCCTGAAAGGATCACTTGTCACAATCTTGGTCCCCAGGGTGGTGCTTTTGGGAGGTACTATAGAAATCTTTAACACTCTTCACATTTTGACTAATGGCTGCCTAAGGTTAATGCACAGTTTTGCTGAAGATTTAATTTTTACAACTGATAGTCATTTTCATTGTTTTTGAAATCTTAATGTGCCTATTTTCTTGTCTTTCTTGGATTTTTTTTCTGGAATATTAAGAGATTGTCTCAGGATGAGTGATTAGAAGACAAATATCCTGAGTCTGTACATTTCTGAATATGTTGTAAGTGTCTTCACACAGACACTCGTACCAGTTTGGTTTTAATTTGTGACTATTGCAAACCACCATCTAGTGCAAATTTATTAACTATGGTCAGAGGTCCAACATAGGTATCAACGTGATAAAACCAAAGTGTAGCAGATCTGCTTTCTTCCTCTCACTTGCTCATGCAGGTGACCATGGAATTGGTTCTCTGTCTGTGGTTTGGAAAGTCCCATTCTCTCATTCACTGTGAATGGCATCAGCCTCTGCCATTCACAGTAAAAAGAAGTAAACTACTGTACTTCTTTACCCATGGCTTTTGACTCTATCCCAAAGATAGGACTGCCTGACAGAATGGTTGTATCATATCTCTTAATCGTTTTTTTTTTCTTTTCTTTTTTGGTTTAATATTATTTTTAATTAATATACAAAGTAACAAGTTTTATTATAGCATTTACATACATACTTAGTTTGGATAATCCTCTGCTCCCAACCCGCCCTTCTCCCCATCTCCTTACTCCTCTGCAACATCTTTGCTTGTACCCTTTGGCCTTCGGTATTTCCCTTTCTACTTTCCTGTCGCATGTGTCCTGATACCCTCCCAACCCTTTCAAGTCCTCACCTCACAGACCTGTTCCTAATACTTTCCACTTACATCCATTTTCCAGGAAGTTTCATAATAACGTTTTGTCTGAAGAACTGAACAAAATTCCATTTTTCTTTTCTGTCATTACTCTTTTCTCACCTTGCCATGAAAAATTCTCAGGCAAAAGCTGTGTAAGTCAAATGGAGCTTGTAGACTGTAGGGGATAGAATCACACCTGACATAAATTTTTGCTTAATGTTGGCTCACCAAAGATAACCAACCCTTTCTTTTCCTCTGTACAACTTTTGACAAAAGTTATTCTTAGTTTCACCCCTTGGCTTCTTAGCTTCATATCCATAGACGTACATTCTTCATGTTCTTTTGCTCCCGACAGCCGCATCAACCAACTTCACTGAGCAATTTCCACTCCGAGCTTTTCCTAGTGCCACAAAATTTGGAATTCTGTTAAACATAAAAACTGGTCCATGAAAATTGATCCAGAAGCTTAGATTGTTAATTTCATTAATTTACCTCAGAGGCTTTCATCCTTTGGGAGTTGAACAGATTGCTCAGACATTCAAAGTGCTTGCTGCTTTTCCAGAGGACCCATGTTCGGTTTCTGGCATTAGCTTCTGCTTCTTTACAGCTGCCTACCATGAGCTCTAGGGAGTCTGACGCCCTCTCCTGGTCTCCTGGGGCACTTGCATGTTAGTAGTGTACACTGGCACAGACATACATGTACATAAATAAAAATATGCCTAAAATGTGCTTTCATCCTTTAAAGAAAGCCTCCTGGTATTTTTATGATATGGGAACCAACCTCCAGTTGCTCCTGGTCTTTTTTTAAATTTTTATTATTTTAATATTCCTAATAAATCATATCTAGATTTTTACTGTGTACTGTATCAATAAGACTTATCCTGAGGTCCAAGAAGGAGATAATAAAATTAACATTTAACTTGAAAAAGGGGAAAGCATTTGGGATAGCTGTTGCATGCTTAAAATTATTGAAGAAGAAAATATTATAATTAAAATTTTCTTTTTTAGATGCCATCTGAGCATGGAAATCACAGAAGCTCTGTGTGGCTCAGATATAATGAGCTTCCAGAACTCTCTCTCTCCAGGACAGTGCGAGGCAGTTCCTACCATTTCAACAAATGAGTGTCTTTGAAACACTGGACTCAAATAAATACGTTTATTCTGAGTCAGTCTTCTTGTCCTGGTGATTACAATAGCAAGGTAGAGAAAAATAAATAAGGCTTGCTGTACAAACTCACATTGTAATGAAGATCTAACTTCAGTCATTATCTCTTGAAACAGCAGTTAGGAGGTGCAGAGGGGATGGGATATTGCTGTTCTTCTGTGCACTCTGCAAGGAGAAGGAAGCAATTTGAATAAAATATCTAACAAATAAACTGTTGGGGATTTGTCAGAAGTGTGGTGCTGGTCTCCACAGGAAGTCTGTGAGGAGTGTAGAAGGTCTGTAATGATGAGGAAGTTTTTGCCCTGGTCTTCCATACATTGAACACCAGGGAATCTTTCCAGCAACTGTCTCTGTGACATGTTTGCGCATGCCTGGCATGATGGTCCCAAACTCTGTGGGCCAGCCAATAGCCTCAAGCTCCCAAGCAATCCCTGACATTAGTATTTAATGAGTGATGACTTTCCTTATTTCACTTAGATTTGCTGTGCATCCTGATTTGAAGACTTGTGTAATTTACATCAGAACTAATTATTTTCAAATATACCTAAAGTTTCTAAGAACTACAAAGAATGCTTCAAGAAGCCCTGTTTTGTTTTGTTTTTTGCAAAGTTGCCTGCAAAGATAACCATAAAAACAAATTCTTATTTTCAATGTCACATTTTAAGTAAAACAAATCATTCCTTAAGTAAAATCACTCTATAACATAAAGTCTGAAAGAATCCAGGTTGAGGAGGTCGCGTGGTCTGTGAAGTGCTAGTGGGCTGCAAGCGTAGAGACCTGAGTTCCATCCCAGGGCCACCTAGAGAGTCCTTTGTGGCAGCATTTGACTATAATCCCAGTGTCAGGAAAGCAGAGACAGGCAGATTCCTGAAGGCTCACTGGTCAACCAGTTAAGCCAAATCAGTCAGCTCCAGGTGTAGTGGATAACACTGTCTCAAAAAAGTTGGGTGGAGAGTAATTGAGGGAGACACTACTAACAACCTCTAGCCTCCACACTCATGCATATACTTGTGCACACACACAGACAGGAGCATACACACACACACACACACACACACACACACACACACACACAGAGGGAATATGTGTGTGTTAAGAGCTTGTTTTATTATTATTTCTAGGTTAAAAATTTGAAGATTTGAATGGAGATAATTTCAAACAAAGAATTAATTTACTTTGTCTATCTCACAGTCTTAATGTTGGAAGCGGAAAGGTCTGTACAGTTTGGCAGCCAGGAGGGAGGTCTTACCCTGGAAGGATGATCTGTGCCTGCGAGCTCAGGCCTTGGGAGACACTGGCTGCAAGTTCAGACCATCCTGGTATACATTATGAAGCTATAGGCTCAAAAGCACAAAATAAGAAAGAAAAAAGAAAGGGGGAGGGATTGATTTAGCAGAATATACCAAAAAATTCCTAGCAATCCCAAATGAAGGTGAATTATGAGGTCACAATTACTCTGTTTAAGGTTATTGTTACTTTCTTTAAAAAATTTCTGGGTTATTGATACAAAAGTAAAACTATAACCTATGTTAATGAGGATATGAAGAAAAGGAAACCCACGTGTGTAAACAAGTATGGACAACTATCATATGATCCATCGATCTTGCCTCTGGGCATATATCTAAAGAAAATGAAATCATTGTGTGAGAAGAGGTCCCTGCTCCCATGTTTACTGCAGCAGTATTCAAAACAGACAGGGTAAGGGAATCAGGTTAGGTGGCTCTCAGTGTGTGATTGGGAAAGAAAGTATAGTATGTATATATAATGAGATATTATTCATTCATAAAAGGAATGAAATTCTTTCATTGTGGCCAAATGGAACTGAAGGACATTAAGTGAACTAATCCAGATGCAGAATGACATACTGCATTCATCCTCAAAGTTGGAATGAAAGGTTGATTTCAAAGTGGAAGTGAACAGAACTATTACTGGAGGTTAGGAATTGTAGACAGAATGATATATAACTGTGCTTACTTTGAACTTGGACTTCTCAGTGTCCCGAACTATGAAATATAAATTTCAGTTTGTAGCCTCTGGCATGTTTTCAGTAGAAGTCCATTGAGATACATCTATAATTTTAAATGTGAAAAGAAAAGATGTAGAATTTAATGACCTAAGCATTCAGTTTTATAAAGCTGAGGGGGAAAACTACCAAATAAACTAATTACAAAAGAAGAAATGAACTGAAGGATCAAAAAATAGTAAAACATAATGCAGATAAATAAAAGGGAAGCTCGATCAAGCCAACTATAGTTCAGATATGTCTAATAATATTTTAAAAACATGGTCAAGACTGAGAAAATGCAAAAAATAAAGGGTGAGGGCAAACAGCAGGAATGTAAAAGGACTTAGCTTCAAGTACTAGATTAAAAAATATAGTAAAGACTCATCTTCCTAGTATATTTGAGAGCGTGGAGTAAATGGGGACATTTCTAGAACTCTTACTTACTAACATTTCTTTCAAAACCAACTTTATATTTAAGTAATTCTATAGTTTTTCAGAGTAGGGATTTTTTTAAAGGGAATATTACTAGACTGCAGTAAAAATATTCGATTACCTTCACATGAACTATTTAAATGATCAAAACCCACATTGTTCTGTTATACTCTTCCATTGTTGTTCTGAATGCCTGAGAGAAACAACTCCAAAGGAGAGTAGATTTATTTAAGCTCACAGTTTCCCAGGTTTCAGTCTGTAGTTAGCTGGTTCTGCTGGCCATCTGATGAACCGATGTCATGATGGGAGGGAGTGACAAGGCCAAGTCTCTCATCTCATGGTAGCCAAGAAGCAGAGATCTAGGGAGCAGGAAGGGACCAGGGCAAAAATTCACTCTTTAAAGACAAGCCTCCAGTGATCTACTTCCTCCAAGCAAGTTCATCTCTCCACAGCTTCACCATCTTCCTATAATCTATTCAAATTTAATCTCGGATGGATAGACCCACTGATAATGACAACCTGATCCCTTCACAAAGCTGTATCTGTGGCTACTATTCCCACCAGGAAACAAGCCTTCAACTAACAGTTCCTTTCAGTGGCGGTGGGAGTCATGCCCAAACAATTACAATTTCTTTGCATAAAAGAGATAACCAGATCTTCATGATAAAACAGTGTGACCAGAAAAGGCTCAGAGCAGTAGCATTCAACAACATACATATTAAAATCTGAACTTAATGTTAGTAAGAAGTAACTTGCATCCTTAGAATATATATTATGCATCACGATTAAGTTGTATAAGAGACAAAGTCAATTTTTCCTCAATTGTCTGCCATAGGCAGTGCTCCCACAGGGAAAAAAAATTGGCTTCCTCCAAAATTTGATGTAGGCCAGGGCATTTGATACAACATTCTGGTGAGCCTCAAGAGCCGCACCCCAGACACTCCAACTCTTCGAGCCAGGGGGAGGTTGCTTTTCTAACTTTGAGAACTAATATGACTCCTGCTTGTGACTTACCCCATAATAAAACTACTGTATAAATTTTAGAGCCCAGTCTCAGAATACCACACAAAGAGTGGGGAAATCCTGTTCCTCAAACCACAGATATTGAGCTGACAAGCTAAAGAGAGAGCACAACTTCCCCTGAAAGACATCACTTCACATGAACCGTGATGACATCAAGGAGGGGCTGTTGATTCCTTAGGGATGCACTCCCCAATGTTATGTGTTGAATTCCTGGTGTCTCATCTGCTCCTTTTGGGTTGTTATTTATGGGTACACCAGTGAATGGGTGCTGCCTACCCATTCCCAGTCCCCACGAGGCCAACATCAAGGCACGGTCTATCAAATGTCCTTACAATTGATTCTTATCATGTTACATAGTAAGAATGAATGTCAGACTCCTCCAAATTTGTTTGTTAAGGCTTGACTATTCAGTGTGATAATGTTCGTAAGTGGAACCATTTGGAGGTAAATGAGTTGAGATGAAGCCATGTGGGGCCAGCCCCTCACAACAGGCTTAGTGTCTGTGCAAAAAGGATAAGATACAAACTTGTTTTTTGTCTACCATCGGACATCTCAAAAGAGTCCATCTGAAAGCCAGGAAAATGGCTTTCACCAGAACTTGACCATGGTGGTACCTTAATTTCCAGTTTCTGGACTTCATTAAAAAATTTGAGAGGATATTTTTCTGTTGTTTAGACCACCTATGTAGCTATTTTATTCGCCACTTCTAGCTGTTCTTATACTGACTTAGAGTGAGCAAATAAGAGGAAGAGTGTGAAGAGCCCTCCAATGATTAGGAAGTCTCCTTAGGAGTCTAATTAGCTTCTTTCCAAGGTAGCAAAGCAGAGCAGATGTTTCAGCAAGTGCTCACTGAACCCCTGATTGACTCACTGTTGAAATCCCTGGATCCAGGTTTGATTTGACAGTGTTTACTAACACTGGAAACAGTCATGCCAATAAAAAAGTTAACATCCTAAAATCAGATCAAAAATATTCCCACATGCTTTTTAATTTTACTGAACATTTAAGTTGTTAATAGTGTTAGGAGGAGGTGAAGGGTAGGTGTTTTAAATACTTTACTTCCAATTCAAAAATAATGAGGGTGCATTTTCCCTCTGTTCTCAAATCATTTTTGTCTTTTCCAAAAAATCTCTTGTTGAACAGTGTGATAGTCTCATGAGGTTAGAGTTACGTTTTCACCAGGTTGTATACTAAAGCCCTATCAGTCAATGATCTCTGGGCTTCATGTCTTCAGGCACACATGGATCAATGTGTTAAGCTTGGCAAATTTATAAACAAATTAAGGAAAATCACATATCAGAATGGTTGTGTAAGCTCAGCAACAAATCTTGTAAAGAAATGTTTTCTCTTTTGACCATTATTATAAGCAAATAATTTAAATAATTTTATAGAAGAAGTGCTGCACATAAAGAACATCAAATGTGACAATATAGAAGGAATAGAATGCACAGTTTTTGAGTTTGATATACCATCTTTTCAGAAAGATTGCCTTTGGATTGGCTTCCCTTGTTTAAAAACCAAGTGTCAATGTCAGTATCTTTGATGCAATAGCTGTACCCCTTGCTTGTCTTAAACTAGTGCAGTCCACAAGCATCTCATGAAGGAACTTACATAATCTGAACAACTGATCTTACTGCCCAATGAAGTCTAAAGAACTGTCCACACAAGAATGGCAGGCTTTCAGCTGCAAGCAGAAGCATACAAAATCTGCAACAGAAAAATCTGCTTTTATTGGTATACTAAAACTCCCTTGCAGGTAACATAATAAGGAAAATATATAGACTAGTATAAAATAATGCTAGTAATTTAGTCTTATCTTCTCCTTGCCTTAATTATAAAACAATGTGCTGTGAAAGTCAAGTTTTTTTGTTTTTTTTTTGTTTTTTATTTTATTTTATAATTTAATTTAATTTTACATATCAGCCCCGGTTCCCCTGTCCTCCCTCCTCCTGTCCCCCCCAGCCCACCCCCTATTCCCATCTCCTCCAGGGCAAGGACTCCCCTGGGGATTCAGCTCAGCCTGGTAGATTCAGTTTTTATATGTCCAGCTAAAATACTTGTCTGAGTTCTTACCTGCTGCATTATAGACATTGACCATTGCTCTGTGGAAGCATTTTCGGAGTAGTACAAAGTCAATTCCTTTCTCTTCATCTATGGCAAAGGCTTGTGATGCCACTGTGTCACATATGTTTCCAATTAATCTCCTACCAGGATATCTGATTGAATTATACAACCACTGAATGTTTTAAAGGCTTCCCTGATTTGAGGCTCAGCCATAGGTTAAACAGTCAAACTGTTGGATGAACTATCAAACTCAAAGTACATGTTTAACATAAACAAGTCATTTCAGAGATACAAGCATGGATAATGGGGTGTTGTAGTAGCGGAAGGCAGATGCCTTTGCCTCATTTTGTTCTTATACCTGAAACACTGCAGTGCTAATTTTTTTTAACATTAAAAATAAGGGACAAAGAGACATTTCCACTTATTACAGTATAGACAAATAATCTGAATAATTCAGCCTCTGTTTACAGAGCACAAAGTGAGGTTCAGATTCCATAAATATTCATTATTAATATGGTAAATCAGTATAGACAATTCAGAAACCACCCTAACTCTGCATAGTTCAATTTGCTGGTCCTGAGAGAACTGATTCACCAGGTAATTATTGTATCACCACTTTACCATTACATAGAAATACCAAAGAGGAGAAAATACCTCCTTATTTTCAACTTAACTTACATCATCATTGCAGTTCTGTGGTACAGAGTACTGTGGGTTCAGTCATAGGAGGAGACTGTTCACAGACTTTCCAAATGCCTGGTCTGAGTTAGACATGGCAGCTCTCTCTTGCCTTCCTTTTTCTGTCCCAGGTTTGGTCAGTTCACAAGAGCCGTCACTATGTCTTAGCTCCCTGCAATCTCACCCAGCTAAGCAACTCCAGCATCTTGTCAGACAGCTGTTCAGCAGGCAGTGGTTCTTCTGACACTGGGGAAAGAAAGCTGTCTTTTGCAAGGACATGCTGGAGAAAAGAAGTTGGTTTGTAACTAAGGCTGGCTGAGAAGGATGTAAAAGAATGGCATCGAAGATACAGGCAAAAATAAAACACCTCTGTCCTCTTAGTTACCTCTAGTGTTTCCTGTAATAATTCTCTTTATGCTCTTTAGAAAGCAGCTAAACGAGAGAAGGGATCGATGAAAACCATTGGAGGGAGACAGAAAGGGCAGCCTTAGCCTGGTAATTAAGAGCTACGACCATCACTCTCCCATTCAGACCTAACGGTGTGTTCAGAGCACACCGACGGCAAGTCATTCCCAGAAGCCTTCACGTTTTTCCTCCAGAACCTTGCAAATTTTACAAGTATTCCACTTCTCTCAATGTTTGTGGAAGGTCTGTGACCAGTCAGAACAAAGCTGGACAACTCAATAGTTTAGAGAATCAGAGCTTTGTGTCAAAGTGATGGACATCAGCTCTAAAATAAACACAGGCACAGCGCCGCCTCCCTCCCCATTCTGCTTTCTCCACCCTGAAACACCACTGTAGGAGCAGGTCTGTCTGAGCCCTTGCTCCCCACATCCTCATTTGTGTGTCCTTTGGACTTCTCGTCCTCAGAAATGCCCAAAACAAGAGTTTAAAAGATTGTAAGGTGAGCATATGCCATTTCTATAAAATGGAGGGGGAAATGCAAAAACAACAGAAGGAAGTCTAAAGCAACTCTAAGCTGCTAAATACGTGATTCCAGAGCTTTGAAGCAATAAAAAACAAAAAGTAAGTGAGTCTGTGTTTGAAAGTCATTGTCTGTAAATCAGTTCCTTACCCTTACTTGATTTTACTTTATACATTTGGAGATATATCATAAATGTATAGAAAAACTAATATAACAAACCTCCTCAGATCCACCCTCCAGTTGCAACCTTTAACAATCTGTACTTTTGTTCATCCCTCCATTTTTTGTTGAAGTGTAATTCACTCTGTATCTCACACATAAATACAAGACAAAAAAAATAAAATTCTCTTTAAGATGCACCCCAGAGTCATTTCATGTACAACAAATCAATGATATCTTTGTTAATGCTCAGCCTACCTTCAAACTTGCTTTATTCCTAGTTGCTTTGTTAAATTAGGATCCAAATAAGGTCTACATTTGTTTAGTAGTATTTCAGTTAGTGTTTCTGTTGCTGTGATAAAACATCATGACCAAAAGTAACTTGGAGGAGAAAGGGCTTATTTTAGCTTATATTCCACTTTACAATCCAGAATTGCAGGAATTTGGGGCAAGAATTCTGATGCAGGCCATGGAGGAGTGCTTCTAACTGGCTTGCTCTTCATGGCTTGCTCTACCTGCTATTCTAATAGCAGCCAGGGCCACCAGCTAGGGGTGATACCTCTTACAGTGAGCTGTACCCTCTTACATCAATTATCAATCAAGAAAATGCATGACAGTGCTCACAGGCCAATCTGTTGGAGGTATTTTCTCATTTAGGCTCCCTCTTCCAAAATTGTTCTCAGTGGCGTCATAATTATGTCTCAGTTGACATAAAAGTAGCTAGCACAGGAAGTTACTTAAATCTCTTTCTCCATCTCAACCAAAACACACACAGACACAGACATAAACACACACACACAAACACACACACACACACACACACACACACAGACATAGAGGAAGGGGATGAGAGAAAGCGAGAGAGGGAAAGAGAGAGAGACAGACAGACAGAGAGACAGATACAGACACAGAGGAAAGAGAAAGGGGGTGAGAGAAAGAGAGAGAGAGAGAGAGAGAGAGAGAGAGAGAGAGAGAGAGAGAGAGAGGAGAGAGAGAGAGAGAACCAGGACCTTGTGCATCTTATACATGTTAGGCAAGTGTTCTACTATTAAACTATATCTTAGCCCTTAAATTTTCTTTAATCTCCCTTGTCTCTTGATTTCTTTTTATTGGGGAACTAATGGGGTTGCGTGCCTTGAATTATTACCCACATGCAGAATTTGTTTGATCACATCCTCATGATTATGTCTTCTTATTTCCATAATTTTTCTTACTAATTGATTTTAATATTAGAGGACAGATGGACAAGCTTTAACTGAAGGCAAGAAAAATTGCACAAGTTGTGGCTTGTATCTCTTCCTCTTTTCCTTTCAGCTGCATTGAAGAGCAGTTGACAGAAGTTTAAAATTGTATGATTCTTTTTATAGTATCAGGAATAGAAGCAAGGGTCCCATGAATGCTACACAAACTTTTTACTATTCAGCTGTACCCTCACTTTTCTTCTTACCTTTTATTTTTAATCAGGCCCCCACTAAGTTGCTCAGGCTGGCTTTGAACTTCTTCTGGAGCCCAGAAAAGCCTGACCATTGCGGTCTTCCTGCCTCAGTCTCTGGAGTGGCTGGGATTACAGGTTTGGGTTACAGACCCCAGCCAACATAATGGTTTGATATAGGCATATTTTGTGAAATTACTACCTCACTAAAATCAATTAGTCACTCTAACATCTCATATAATTACTAGTTTGTATTTAATAAGATCTATTTGACATACACAATGTAGCATTATTAACAATAGTCATTATTCTATACATGAAATCACATAAACTTATATAGAATTGAACCTTCATATCTGTGGATAATGACTCTCACCCTCCATGTTTCGGCAATAACCATTCTCCTCTGTGTTATATACTACATAAGCTCAAATTTAAATTGATTTGAGAAGATCATGTAGTATTTGTTTTCTGTCATTTGTTTATTTAGCTTAGTTTAGTATCCTCTAGTTCAAGCTTATTATCATAAATGATAGGATTGTCTTCTTTTTAACAATATTTTTTATTCTTTGAGAATTTCCTACATGTATACAATATATTTTGATCATATCCCTGTTTATTTCCCCTTCCATCACCCCCCAACTCCCTTACAACTTTCTCTGTACCAACTTTATCTCTTTTATTTTATTTTTAAAAATATCCAACTAAGTCCAACTAGTGCTGCTCACGTGTGTGGGTGTAGGAGATCTACTGGATCATGTGGCCCATCTAAACAAAAATGAATCCCCCTATTCTAGTAGCCATCAACTGTAATAGCTCCTCGGGTAGGGATGGGAACTTACCCATACTTGAGTACAGGAACTGTCTTCTTTAGACCCTTGTGTGTTTACATTTTTCTTTGTTTATTCACATGACAATAATGGACACTGGATTGTTTTCATTATTGGATATTGTGCATAGTGCTGAAATGAACAATGTTGTTCTATGTATTGGTTTCATTTACTTTAGATACAGATCTGGAAGAGCAGTCAGTCAGTCATGGTCTGGTAGTTCTCGTTAAATTGTAAGGACCTCTGCAGCGCTCTTCACATCAGCTGTAACAGTTTTCTTCCTAAGAACACTGTACGAAGGTGCCTTCTTACTTCACTTTTCTTTCTCTTTTAATAATGGACATTCGAAAACATAGGTACAGGCAATTCATTACAGTTTTGACTCATATTTCCTTCATTCCCAGTGTTGTTGAACATTTTTCCTATCTCTTTTGATGATTTGTAAGTCTTCTTAGAAAAAAATGTCTGAGCCAGGCAGTGGTGGTGCACGCTTTTAATCCCAGCACTTGGGAGGCACAGGCAGGCAGATCTTTGTGAGTTCAAGGCCAGCCTGGGCTACAGAGTGAGTTCCAGGAAAGGCGCAAAGCTACACAGAGAAACCCTGTCTGGAAAAAATAAAAAGTGTCTCTTCAGATCTTTCGTCTGTTTTTTACTTGCTCAGGTTCTGAGTGGGCTATTTGCTTTCTTCCTGCTGGAGTCATAGTTTGACTGTTTACCCTTTACCAGATACTGTCAGAAAATATTTAATTCAGTTCATAGGTTGTCTTTTTTCCTGTTGATCGTGCCTTTTCCTGTTTAATGAAATGCTGCCCGCTGTTATTTCCTGTTCTTTGGGGGTCAGCGTGTGCACTGGTCACTTCCACAGCATTGCCACAGCATACACGACAGAACAGCTCCAGGGATAAAAGGTTCCTTCTGGCTCATGCGCCCAGAAGTTTCACTTCAGCACAGTGGAGAAGGCAGAGCAGAGCAGCTTAGACCGTATGGGAGCAGTTGAGGGACTTGATGGCAGCAGTGTATGTGGCTCGTGCTGATGACGTCACAGAACCAGGAAGTAAGGAGTCAGCCAGGACCAGGAGGCAGGGTAAGCATCTGCCAGAGAGGCCCATCATCCTAAATGTTCTACCATCTCCTAAAATATTGTCACTAACCAGGAAGCAAGTTCTCAGAGCGAGAGCTCCTGGGGGACACTTCAGATGCATTAGCAGTGTTAGCCAGCTTTCTGTTACTGTGATAAAACACCAAGAGAAAATCAATTTGAAGACACAATATTTATTTGGGCTCAAGGTTTTGGAGGTTCCAATCTATGGTCAACTGGCTCCGGTGCTTCTTAGTCAGGCCGAGCTGTATGGTGGGAGACAATGGTGGTTCAAAACTTTTTACTTAATGACAGATGGGAAGAAGAGAAAGTCTAGGGGAGGGTCAGAGAAAGAGGGATAGAGGGACAAGGGAAGGGGGCAGAGGGAGAGAGAAAGAGAGGAAGAAGAACAGGGAGAGATGACAGTCCATTCCTCTCAACTAGGCCCCATGTCCAGTTTTCATCAATTACCAATGCTCCATAAAATTATGAATCAATCAACAAATTAACTCGCTGAAAGGCAATTGCAATTCAATTTTAATCATTTTATATTTTAACTTTTATAGTGGCATTAACAATGATTTATGGATCATTATTTTACTGTGGTGGTCTGAATTTGATTATGCTCTTAACTTTTTATTAAGTTTCTATTTTCTATTTATTTATTAGCATTCTTTCATTTTTAAAAATCTAGTGATGAATTCAACACGTATTTGTGTGAAAACACATCTTTTGCTCATTTTGAGGCAGAGCTTTGTGGGGAATAGCATTTTGGCTTGTCAGGTTTGGCTTTGGTTCATTTAACACTGAATATTTCATTCCACGCCCCCTTAGCCCATGAGGTTTTACTGAGAAATAACTAGTACATATTTGAGAATCCCCTTGTAAGCAGCCTTTGTTCAGGCTGAAGTGAGTTCACAGGGCTGGTTTGGGAGCCAGCTTATCATCTAAGTTTGACCGGAAGACAGATTTCCAGGGGCTGGCCTGGTTCTGAGGCTCACTGAGAGAGGTCTGACAATGGGTTCTGAAAAGCTGAGTGTACTTTTCACTGTCCTACCCTCAAATTAAGGGCGTCTGCCTCTAAGCTATGCTGTGCAGGTTTGGGCAGGCATGACCCTGGTCATGTGAGGTACTCTCTGATGTCCTCTTTAATGTATCTTTACCGTCTTCTCTGTTGTACCCAATTATTCACTCAGATTTAGCGCTTACATTTTTTTTGTTAATGGTTAAGTGTTGAAATTAATGCTTTTATGAAGGATAAGTGTGAAAATCTATTCTATCATCTCGATGCCCTCATTTAGAAAGTTGTTTTAAATATATTGAGAGACATACACTACCTGGTAGATCCAGTTATAGCACGTCTTTGAAATGACTTTTTAATTCTTGGAAAGTTTTATACATTTGTGAAATGTATATTCTAATCATATTCATCCAATTCCTTTCAACTCCTCCTATTTCTTCTCCTTCTCAATTTAAAAACTGAGTTGAGTATTCCCTCCTAGGTAGTGTATCTATGTCAAAAAGTTTTATTGAACACATCAGAGTTTTGTAGCAATTTTTTATAGTTTGTTTATGTTGCCTAAATTGAAGTGGAGAAGTCACCATTTTATGTATTATGACTTTATCTTTCTTTCTGCATTTAATAGCTCTATTCTTTAATATAATGAAACTTTATTTCACCAGCTCTCCACTGTAAAGTAGTTCACATAAAAAGTCAAAATAAAAACTAAACTTTTTCTCCTGCTCTTTTTTCTTAGCCTCTTTTTGGAATAATAGATTGGTACCCTAGCAACACCTAGTGGTGATCACTGATGGTTTTGAGTGCAATTATAAAGTCGCAAACTTAAACTGATATTTCTGTTCATAGTGAATATTATCCCCTCTGATGCTCCAGATGTTTCATCTGCTGTTAATGAGAGCCCCTGAGATCAGCTGTTGCCTCCCTTTGACGTGTCCCCACAAGTCATACACATGCACCCATTTCTGACATAAGGTATGTATATCTGATTCGTTTTGAATCCTTCCTATCACGGATGAAGTGTCATCTATTTCTTTAACAATCCCTCATTTGTGTGTATGTGATACTAGTGGCCTTTTAGACTTCCACACCCTTCATTTAAGTGTATTTCCCCCTTATACATAAGACATCAAGAGAATAAATGAGCAAATAACATGATGTATGTGGTGATGGGGTTATTGGAATGTCTTATAATGAATAACAATTGGCTAATTCAACAGTGGCTGTCTAAATGCTGGAGAGGTTAAGAATCCAGTCCAAGAAGCCTGATATTTCAATGGTCTCATTGTGATGCTAAAATCCGAGGAGATTCCTGGAAGATGTCTGGTCTTCAATGCATATCAGAAGACCAAAGATTCTGATGTTAGTGAAGAATAGCACAGGCAGCAAGAGATACAAGCACCAGGCAGCTGGAAGGGAGCACAGACATACTGCACCACTGCCTTCCTAGGACATTTTTTATATCTGAAATGTCAATGGAATTTGCTATCCACTCTCATGGAGGGTTTTCCCTGCTCATTACACCAAGAAAGTCCACTGAAGACTCACTGAGAGGTGTGTTTCTCAGTTGGTTCCAGATCCAATGAGGTTGGCAGTAGGAATCAACCCTCACAGCTACTTTTATATTATTATTCATATTCACTCTTGTGGTTGAAAAGTTCTTGTTATGTGATTAAACAGCTCTGGGAGTCAAGATTTGTACCATGGAGATCTTGTTAGAAGAGGGTACGCATCGAATACCTTGCTTAGCCACAGCCATGATCATATGCACATGTTGCTCCCCATCTTGTTCTGACCTCATAGAGCATTCCTGCCATGTAAGACATAACTAGGGGCAGTAAAGAGAGTCTTTGACAAAAGGGAAAACCAATGTGCCTTCTCTTTCCTCATTTACAAGGAGAAATGAGAACATGTGGTAATAAATACTTAGCCTGCAAATTTCCATCCTTCCAAAAAAAATTACAAGGCATAAAACACTTTATTGCTGGCCCACTTTATTGCTGAATTTGAATAATTTGGGATCTAGATGTTGGGTTCACATAAGACATCTCTTCTAAATTAAATATTTTTTAAAAAGTGTCTTTGGATTGTTTTCAGACCTTAGAAATATTTATCTCTTGATCCAAGTCTCTATGTTCTTAGTTCTGTGTTCTTGTGTTCTTAGTTCTCTAAAATGTTCTACACCAAAGTTGCAAAACTTCTCAGGTTGAAGAGGTGTTCTTTTCTGAACTCTTCACCATCATTACAATAGCTTCTGGCAAATTTGTCTTTTGATTGATTCCTAATTTAATTCTATAATATTTGATATTTCTTTTTTTTCTTGGAAATTTAGTCTCTAATCTTGTTTAATAAAGCAACTCTGGAATCTTATTCACTTTAAAAACGATTCCATCCTGCTGATTATCACATTTATGTAAACGAGTTTTACATCTTTATATCCTTTCAAAGGAAAAGAAGAATGCTGCTAAATTATTAAATCTTTTGTCAAAATGCTTCAAAATTCTGTTTTTATTTATCAGATATTTCAGTTGAAACTCTTTCTTAGGAAAAAAAAAAAACCCTTATGAAGAAAGCATTGAGTTCTCCTTTTATCTATACATTAAACAGTTTATGTATTTTTTTATTCCTTTAATTTTAGGTACCAGTGATTTACCTTTTGGGTTCTTTCTATGAAGAAGATTCATAAGATGGACAAAACTTATCATTCACATCTTTTTATAAAAGTGAGTAACTACTCAAAAATGATTATAAGATAATGATTGAAGTATAAGTTATGCTACAAAGTGGATGGTGACATTTAAAAACACAAAACTGCACAGTCAGCTTTCTATTACTCTAATGAAATGCCTGACACAAGCTATATATGAAGTGGGAGGTTTATTTACATCAGAAATATATAAATTAAAAGTCAAAGATCAACTGTCTCACTTATTCAGAGGGCCTGGTCCAGTTCCATGGGGGCTCCTCAGCTATTGGTTCATAGTTCATGTGTTTCCACTAGTTTGGCTATTTGTCCCTGTGCTTTTTTCAATCATGGTCTCAATATCTCTTGCTCATATAATCCCTCCTCTCTCGCCGATTGGACTCCTGGAACTCCACCAGTTGATTAGCTTGAACTACCTAGGAGGCCCCCAGGCAGTGGAACCGGGACCTGTCCTTAGTGCATGAACTGGCTTTTGGGAACCTAGGGCCTATGCTCACTTTGCTCAGCCTAGGTGAAGGGAGGAGGGGACTGGACCTGCCTCAACTGAATCTACCAGGCTGAGCTGAACCCCCAGGGGAGTCCTTGCCTTGGAGGAGGTGGGAATGGGGGGTGGGTTGGGAGGGGAAGGAAGGAGGACAGGGGAATCCGTGGCTGATATGTAATTAAATTAATTATAAAATTTAAAAATAAAATAAAAACTTTCTGAAAAAAAATTAAAGATCAGGAAGCCCCATAGACTTGCCCTCTGTCAAAGGTGGTTAATGGTGGACCATCAGAGTGGTTTGTGTATGTTCAAATGGTCACCTCATGAACCACAACCCAGAGAAAGCCACGACATATCTTACAATTCCTTTCAAAGGCAATCTTCAATAACATAAGAGCCTCTCACAAACTTCCACCTTTCAATGGTCCATAACATCTCCTACCACCTCCATTCTTGAGATCGACTCTTTTACATATATACCTTTGAGGGGCATACAAACAAAATGATAGCAGCAGGTAGCTTTGGCATGGCAGGGACAAATTTATATATATATATATATATATATATATATATATATATATATATATATATATATATATAACAGAGCCAAACACTTGTCTGTTGACAACACCATTTTCTAGTCTAATGTAGAAAACTTAGATGAACGCAAACATCTTTAATATTACTTTCTCCTTATTCTTAAGAATTTCATATAGTACACAATGAAACATGACCATATCCACTCCTTACTTCCTCTGCCAACTCCCCATAAATTCCCTGGCAATATGTTCTCCCCTTCATGATGTCTTCTCTTTCTCTGCCCTCCCTATCTCATACCCTAATAAGTCCAAATACGTGCATGGGTGTAAGGCTATCTACTCAGTGAGGCATGGGAAATGTACCAGTGGTTTCACATTCTGTGGGGCAGGGAAGGGAATGATTCTTTTTTCACCAAGATCAACTGCCAATATCTCCTTAGTAAAGGATGAGGCCTGAAGAACATCTTCCCCATCCACGATGGATTTGGGGCTGGACTAACCTTGTGCAGGTCTTGCATAGGTAACTACACCTGGTGTGAACTTACAGCTGCAACAGCCATGTTGACTCCAGAATTTGCCTCCTCATCATCCAGCTTCTATATTTTGTCTCTTGAGCCTGGTAGTGGTGATGTTGAGAAAGATGTTCCATCTTTAGGACTGAGTATGCAGTCTCTTATTTTTATTACTTTGATCAGTTATACATAATGGCAAAAAGAATCATCTCAGGCCAAAGCTGAGAGTAGTCCAAGTCTATGCATATAAAAATAAATATATAGAAAGAAATTTGACAGACAACATGGCCATTTAGTAACTGAGTAAAATAACAATAGCAGGTTCCAACCTAGGGCCATGACTTCCCCAGCCATGGACTTTTGACCAGGATCACAGTACCATGAAACTCCTTCTTATAGCACAGGCTTCTATTCCAATCAGAATTCTGTTGCAGTTGACTGTTTAATTTCTGGAAATATCCAATATGTAAGTGTTCTTATTGAATTTTACCATATTCTCATGTATGTCTTTTGTTACTGTTTTAGTAGAAAATAAAATATTAAAGTACTTTAAGCCAAGTTAGAGTATGATTTCTACAAATTTTTAGACACAGATCAGGTCATACACACATGCACACACATACACACACACACACACACACACACACACACACACCTCATAATAAACATCATAAACTAATTTCCTTGAATGCACAAACACAGACATAGGTGAGGGAAACAGATCACTGTTAAGTGTTGTACATTGACTTTGCTAGTGTTATACTGACATGGAAATTGCTGAGATACTAGGATCCATGGAAGTTTTTATTAATATTACCATAAAGCCTATTGAATATTGATTGACAAATAATTATTTGAAATTTCTTTTAGCAATGGAATACATATGCAGTGTGCTAAGTTCTTTATATCAATGCTAGTGCAAATGGGATCATCACAACTCTGCAAGGGTGATGTTTTTAGTACATTCACCTTAAACATGAAGAAACACAGTTAAGTGGGCCTAAAAATGAATGCAGCTGGAGACGATGCATATCAGAAAAACAAACACGGCATGTTTCCTCTCTTTGTGAATATAGACTTCATAGAATATCTCTGGGGAACAGGGCAGACTTACAGGATTGAGGACAGGTGAGACTGAGAAAGCGGGTATGGGGAAGCACATTATATACTTGAATGACATTATGTGATGCTGTCTAATAACATAATAATAATAACATTAAAGACCTCTGGGCATATGGTACTTCATTGGAAATGATACTTGAAGCTGGGGAGGGCCCCACTAGTGTTACAGAGAAATGCATCTCACACACTGAGATCAGTGGGTGCAAAGGCTGAAGGAAGACATCCTCATATGTTTAAGGAATGGAGAAAAACACCTGCAAGCCTGAGCATGAAAAATGAGAGTGAGGTGCTAAATGAGATGCAGAGTGATGGTCAGGAGGAGTCAGTACAGAAAGCAGCAGGGCAAAGCAATTGAGATGAAGGTAAGGCATTACTTATCTGAGCCGCAGGAACCGTGT
This sequence comes from Peromyscus eremicus, assembly GCF_949786415.1. Classification (NCBI taxonomy): domain Eukaryota; kingdom Metazoa; phylum Chordata; class Mammalia; order Rodentia; family Cricetidae; genus Peromyscus; species Peromyscus eremicus. The sequence continues at coordinate 19,663,332 of NC_081425.1, read as the reverse complement.
TGTGGAGACTTCCACATGAAACGCTAAGAATGTAAAAGAAGTAGATACACCAAATGACATGTTCCACTGCAGAGAATTAAGAGATGAACTTTTGGGGGTTTTCAAAGTAAATCAGGGAGAGAAAGAGACAGAGACAGAGAGACAGACAGAGACAGAAACAGAGGAGACACAGAGACAGAGAAGACAGAAACACAGATAGAGGCAGACAGAGAAAAAGACAGAGAAATACTGAAGTTTTTCAGTTGACAAGTAGACAGCCTGGGATTCAGTAATGGAGCACATCCACTGCTGAGGTGGGTGGTGTGAGATGTTGGAACTGAAAGGCCCCAAAGTCTGAACACTGTGCTGGACACTTCAATCATCAGACACATCAGAAGTTTTGCAGCCACATGATCTTGAAAATCCAGCTTGGTCATTCCTGATAATATCACAGCCATGCATCTGCCCAAGGCCATCTCGCCAGCCCATGTGACCCAGCTCTTCTCCCAGCTCTTCGGATTATTAACTTTACTGCTTATTCACCTCACTTTCCATGTTTAAAATCTAACCAAGTCAAGTTTAGCGCTCTTTAATTACAACTGTCTTAAATCATGCACTCATTGGTTCAACTAACCCAGGCAAGGTAATTTTATCCCTACATGGTTCTCTAACCCTCACAAAATCCACATACAAAATACATCATGTCTTTGAGTCTTCTTTTCCTGCCTAGAAGTTAAAACTATGATCTTTGTATCACTGTTAAAATACAAACTCAGGAACTATGTGCAAATTCTCCCTAAAATGCCCAAGTGTTCAGCAAGCCTTCCTCATTCCTGCTAATCCCACCACACAGCTCTATGAGAGACCACAGTAGGGACTCCATGGCTGCTGTGTCAGCTACAGGTAGCAAACGGGAAATGATACTTATTGTCTCTAGTGGTACAGATGCTCCAGGATCTAGGAATGCAGAGATAGTTTCAGTTTAACACAACATAAATGGATACAAATTACAGTTCATAAAATAACTTCTAAAGCAGACAAACAATAGGAGCTGCAGCTAATGAGCCTCCCTAATCCTGCTCTGCATGAGGAGTCATGACCCACCTTCCAAAGGCCAAACTCAAGTGATACAGCATCCCTGCCACACACACCTGCATTGATCCAAAACTGAGGCTCTGCTCTAAGTTGATCCAACTCAAATTTCTTCCTTAGAACATGGTTTCTGTTCTTTCAATTTTTCTCAGTGTAATGTCATATTCACAACACCTGCTAGCTGGTCACCACAGTAATTGTAGGACCTCAGTCTCTGCCCTGAACCCTTTCCACTGATGGTGGCAACAGCCAAGAAATCTTTAACATTCCCCATTTTCTCTGCCCAGTAAGTTTAAAAGACAATCACTGTACACAGAGGCACCCCAGGGTCACCCTGTTCTACAGTTATGGTTGCTTCTGGGGAACCATTTCTTTCTGAGTGCCATGCCTCAGATCTCTCAAAGCTTTACATTCTAACATCACACTACATACTTCAATGACCTTTTTTTTGGGTAATTTTTTTATTTAAATAAATTTTTCTTTCCTTTTACATATCAATCCCTGTTCCCCTCCTTCCTCTTCCACTGCTCTCTCCCACTTATCCTTTTCCTACCACTATCCCCTTCTCATAGAGGGTAAGGCCTCCCTTGGGGAGTCAACACAGGCTGGCATACCAAGTTGGGGCTGGACCTAGTCCCTCTCCACCTGCACCAAGGCTGAGTTTAGAACTCAATGAATCAGAGGATAGATGAGGAAAATACCTCTGCGCTGTAGAAATGAAATAAAATTTATAGGCGTGAGTTGTTGATTGAGTAAGAGTGAATGCGTAGTAAGCTAGCCACAAAAGCAGTAGCTTAAAATGATAATTATTTCTTAAGATTCTGTGAATGAAGAGTAGAGCTAGAAGAAAAGATTTTTTTGAGAGATCCACTTTAAGCCTTAGCTAGAAGTGCAAATGGGAATTGGAACAAAGACTTTTGCAAAATAAAATGAGGCAAGAGACAAGTGGAGGAAGTTGCCTACAATCTGATGCTCAAGTTAGAGAGTTCTCTGAATTTGGGGGGGGGGGGCAGTGCAGTACCTCAGTTTTAACTCATAGATGCAGCTATAGGCTGATCATCTCTAATCTGAAAACATTTTAAAATAAAGAACATTCTATGTGTTTACATGATGTCACAACTGGAATTTTTTTACAAGAATAAATTTTATTTCATGCACAGAAATATTTAATGTTGTCTATACAGTAAGTTCCAGGCCAGCCAGTGCTATGGAGTGAGACTCTGTCTCAAAAGCAAGCAAACAAAATGTATAAAATTATCTTTAGGATATGAGTATAAAGAACTTTAAATATTTCATATTTAGACTTGGGTCCCATAAATGCACATCTAGGTTAAAAATCATAAATCTGAAATATCTGTGGGCTCCAAGCCTTTCAAAAAGATGAAGTCAATACATAGATGCTAAAAACAGCCCCTGATTTAAATATGAAGACATCTTATGGGGCCTTGGGTATTTTGGAGAGTCTCTGAACCTTCCAAATATTGATAAAGGCTTGACATTGGCTCTTTCTCTAGAAGAGAACCACAGACATATTGGCATTTTTTTAGAGAGGCAACATGAGAGTAGGAATGGGTATGAGAAGACTAAGCCTTCAACTAGATACCAAATTCCTTCAGCACACTCCTGACTTCCACTTAAGAATCCCCTGGCAGTGAGCATGGCAACATCTTGAGTGGTTCATTGATGGAACTCTCAGAATCTTAATTTCTGAACTGAGTAGTGGTGAATAGTATATACTTCTCATATCACATTAAAATATATGTATTGTTTTTGCAAATGCTTGCATAAAGATAATATTGTTATTTAGTGGGAACCAATAAGAATCAAAATCACAGAAATTAGTTTCCTTATCTGTAAAATGAAACAGTTGGAGAAGGTGATTGCCAAGGTCTCTTCCTGCTTTCTTCAGAGGCTTCAACTTGAAGATCTTTGCTGTATATAAATAAGATCATTAATTTGAATTCATAGCATTTATTTTAATCCATGTATTTTTATCAGGTTTCTATATTTTGTGTTATTTCTGTATGCATCATTATTGTTATAGTTGAACAATGGAGTAATTTTAGTTTATCAAGTGGTCTGGGCTCTTGTGACTAAATGTAGTATATAAGCACAGATGGATTGTTATTGCCCAAGACTACTTTAAATGAATGAGCAACTCAGCACACATAGTCTTAATAAGAATATAGATTTCACTAAATGGTTTTGACATCTTACTTCACCCTAATGCTGTAGACATTCTGAATTAATAACTGCAATAAACATGGTCAACCTATTATATGGGTCAGTTACAAATGTAATGAATATAATATAAAATACATTTTAATGTTAAGACCTTAGTTCTCAACTGATTGGTATTCTTTTTCTCCTATTTCCTGGAGTGAGGGAGATTTTAAATCTGCTATCTAATATATATAATCAGAAAACGTAGAAATGAATTTAAATATGCTGCCCTCAATCTAATTTTAGGTATCAGCACTGTGGTTTTGTTTGTTTCATTTCAAAGCAACAAGTAAAACATATTTGTAAACTAATAAATATGATAAAATATCTAATAGGAGAAAATTAAAAATTTTAGCAAAATATTCAGTGTTCTCCATTATCTACCCAAAGCTTTACATCTGTTGGTATGTTAAACCTAGTAATCTTGGACTTAAAATACATACTCTGTAAATATCTCTTATGTACTTATATTTTCTTATAGCACAGCTTTCCATCTTTTATATCATTATTTGTTATCTTGGGTGTAACACGAATCTTAAATGGTCTTATTAATAAAAAAAAAAACTCGGGACCAGGTATTGTGGTGAATGCTGAAAGATCAGAGAAGCAGAACAAGCCACAGCTAACCTCACCTCACCAACTTCTCAGCCAGTCATGTTTCCTCAAAATGGAAGCCTATGAGTCTTCATCCGAATTTATCTCAACTGAATTGCTGCTGAAAGCCTCAAAGCTTAAAAGCCACTAGTTCCTGGTCCTCAAGCCTTATATACCTTTCTGCTTCCTGCCATCACTTCCTGGGATTAAAGATGTGTGTCACCATGCCTGGCTGTTCCCAGGGTGGCCTTGAACTCACAGAGATCCAGATGGATCTCTGCCTCCTAAGTGATAGGATTAAGGGTGTGTGTGCCACGATTTTCTGGCCAGTATGTTCTGTTCTCTGAGCCCAGATAAGTTTATTGGGGTACACAATGTATTGGGGGACACAATATCACCACACTTGGGTGCATGGAATACCCTTTCTATCCTCTTGAAATTGTATCATCTTCCTCATTTTTGGAAACTTGACACAAGATTACCTCCTTCCAGAACCTTTATACAGAACCCTCCCTCAAGTGATCTCAGGGCCTTTCCTAGATGCTCTTGGTGTTTCGATGATGAGTGCAGTCACTAACATTTATCGAACACTTAGCGCTAATGTTTCAAGAGCTATACCTGGATTTATCTGTTTTTATTTCTAATCCTATCACCAGCATCCATATCAGACAGCTGTGGCTTTTTATGTCATCTTTTAAGACGACAGAGAAAAGGCATATAACTTTTCTGAGTTATATTGCTTATGCCCAGAAGGACCCATGACAGAGTCTTTACTCCTGAAGCAGTGTCAATTTCTTATTTATTTTTAACTTTTGCCAGGGGTCAGAGTTTCACTGTGTAGCCTGCCTGGCCTGGAACTTGCTATGTAGACAATGCAGGTCTTGACCTTACAGAGATCCATCTTTCTCTCCCTCTTGTGTGCTAGGAATGAAGAGAGAGGTACACGACGAAACCCAATTTCAGTTCCATTTTAAGGAAGTGGCTGATCACTGTATGGCTCTGTTTCCCATATCACAACTTCTCCCTTAACAGAAAATAACAGTGGTTGAAATGCATGTGACATGAATCGCTAGATGGTCTTATTAACAAAAAAACTTGGAGCCAGATATTGGGGTGAATTCTGAAAGATCAGAGAAGCAGAACAAGCCACAGCCAGCCTCACCTCTCCAATTCCTCAGCTGATCTTGTTTCCTCAGACTAGAAGCCTCTGAGTCCTCATCCAGAATGGATCTCAGCTGAATCACTGCTAAAAGCCTGAAAGCTTAAAAAGTCCTAAAAGCCCCTAGTTCCTGGTCCTCAGGCCTTGTATACCTTTCTGCTTCCTGCCATCACTTCCTGGGATTAAAGGTGTGTGTCTTTCCCAAGCAAGACATGAGATCTCAAGTGCTGGGATTGAAGGTGTGTGTCACCAGGCCTAGCTCTTGCCAGTGTGGCCTTAAATTCACAGAGATACATCCAGATCTAATCTAATTCCTCCGGAATGCTAGGATTAAAGATGTGCCCTACTATTGCTTAACCTCTATGCTTAATGTAGTGGCTGTTATGTTCTCTGACCACCAGATAAGATTATTGGGGTACACAATATATCGACCACAAATGCAATACTAAAATTCAAAGAAAAGTATCAGTTAGGGTACATGATTTTTTAACATACATTTTAATTTAACATTGCATCATTTCCCCTTCCCTTTACTCCGTCCAATCTTTTCCATTCACTAGTCATTGTTTTCTCTTGAAATATACCTAACTATATACATATAGCCTTGCTGTGGGATGGTCTGTATGTCAAGTGTGTTGCTGATTGGTCAATAAATAAATCACTGATTGGCCAGTGGCCAGGCAGGAAGTATAGGCGGGACAAGGAGGAGAATAAAGCTGGGAAGTGGAAGGCTGAGTCAGAGAGACACTGCCAGCCGCCATGATGACAAACAGCATGTGAAGATGCCAGTAAGCCACAAGCCACATGGCAAGGTATAGATTTATAGAAATGGATTAATTTAAGCTGTAAGAACAGTTAGCAAGAAGCCTGCAACTGCCACACAGTTTGTAACCAATATAAGTCTCTGTGTTTACTTGGTCAGGTTTGAGCACTGTGGGGCTGGCAGGTGAGAGAGATTTGTCCTGACTGTGGGCCAGGCAGGAAAACTCTAGCTACATAGCCTGATTTGTCTACTTAGTGTTACTTGTATGTGAATATGACTTCAAGACTGACCATTTGGTATTGGATAACCTATTACAGGGCTTATCCCTGGGAAAGGCTATTGCTCTGGTGTACAACATTCCTTAGTTGCACTGCAGTTCCTTGTCTGTGGGCAGGGGCCCTTGAGATTTGCCCTGTCCATGTTATCATATCTTCTTATGTTGTACTTCTTCAGGTCTTCTTTAGGCAGCCATACTGTTGAGGTATCATGGGTGTAGCTTCCTTCTATTCTAGGAGACACATTCTCACAGCAGACTTCCTGGTCCTCTGGCTCTTACAGTCTTTCTGTCCCCTATTCCACAATGTCCCCTAAACCTTAGATATAGAAGTTGTGCTGTAGACGTCTCATCTGAGGCTGGGCACCCCACAATCACTGTTCTCTACCCTTTGACCAGTTGTGGTAACACTCTTCATCCATCTTCTGTAATGATTTCCATTTATTGCAAAGAGAAGTTTATAGGATCAGTGGATGTAAGGGTAAGTATTTTAAATGCAGTGAGGAATTATGCTGGTTTAGTAAACTGGTAGTCAGATCTTCTCTGGGATCCACAAGTTCACAATCCCTGGGTAGTTGGCTGGGTTTTCAGTATGAGGCATGATTTTACTCTTATTAAGTAGGCCTTAATTCAATTAGGGAGCTGTTACTTACCACCAAGGTGAAAGTGCCACTATGGTACCCTTAAGATCATCATATCATGCTAGTCATTGTTGTGGCTTCTAGGTGTCATAGCTGGGTAGGGCTATTGGTTGCTTTCCTCTCTTGGAAGCTTGTATAATACCTTTCAGTACAATGAAATCCAGTCTTCAAGGAGGAGACTTTAAGACAGATTCAGATAGAGTCCTCCAGATCTCGGGAGGGGATGTGATGTTAAGAACTGTGTATTGCAGTTGCTGATGGAGGCCTATTTGATGAGATCGCTAATTACAGGATTGTTTGGGTTTTGGCTTTTTGTTTTGTTTTACTTTTGACAACAAAAGTGAGAATTGAATATGGCATCTCAAAGAACAACAAAAAATATGAAGCAGTTGGAGGGCAAATAATCACAGAAAAGAGCAAAACAAACAGAAATGAGGAGAAATGTCATAACTTCTAAAGAGAACAAGTAAAGAAAACAAGGATGCTCTGCAAATTAAGACTACATAAACATCAATGTATGAGAATGCTAGGGTGTGAATAAGGGGTATCCCCTATATCTTATGTTCTGAAGGAAAGTCTTTTTCCCCACTGGCAGGGTTGTTTTCTGAGCTCTGGAGACCATTAAGAGTTGACACCTCGCTGGAGAAAGTAGGTCACTGGAGGTGTCCTTTTTTTGAGCTGTATCCTGTGCTTGGTCCCTTCCTCTCTTTCTGCTCTCCATCCACCATTTGATGGTGGACCATGTTACTACACTATGTAATTCTTAAACAAAGTTCAGACTCATGTCAGGCCCAGAGTAGTGGAGTCAGACCACCACAAACTGAGACCTCTAACTGTGAGCAAAGTAAGTCTTCTCTTTAAACAGTTTAATGTTTTCTTCACAAGAATTTGGTCACAGTGATGAAAAGTCTCACAAGCAGAACTGAATGAAGTGACTGGGCAGACGGGAGAGGGAATAATGAGTGATGGGAGCAAGAACAGAAAGTAGGGACAGAATACACAGCTGTAGTTTTCGCACATTTCAGCAGTGAGGGAAATTCTAGACGTGCGTTGTAGGATGAATACAGCTGAAGGGAAGAGAAGCTAGTTAATATCTTTGTGGATAGAAAGAGGAAGGAAATAAGGAAAGAGTGGTGAAGGGTGAGAAAGAGACACTAGGAGATCAACAGTTCATGAAGAACACAGCTCAGGAACAGAAAAGGCAGGAAGCTGAATTCAACCATTCTACTTCACAAACTTCTCGTGTCTCAGGTACACAATTTAAGAATGTTGTAGTGATCAAAACCAAACAAAAACAACAGTAAAAAGAGAGATAAACCCATTAAACCTTAAATTCTGACTCATAGTTTGAAGAACACACAGAACAGTAGAAAGTAAACCCGTCTATTAAATGTTTTACACAAACTAGCTCACTATAAGGGATACTCAGAGGCTTAGGAACACAGTGGAGGAGATGCAAAGGGAGATGCAGAATGCCTGACAGAAAAGAACTTAAAGTATTGAAGATATATAAAGACTCACAGCTTCAGAGGCTACAGTGCAAGGTCACTTGGCTCAATGTCTCAGGACCTGCAGTGAAACACTGCTTCGTGATGGTAGCTACATGTGCCGGAGACTGTGGTCCTCATGAAAGAAGAGACAAGGAGAAAAGAAGATGCCAGGAACAAGATACCCCAAAAGAGCAAGATGATCCCTCAGGACATCTGGCTAAATCCCACATTTTGAAGTTTCCAGAATATCTTAAAATGGCACACCAGCTGGCACTTTTGATTTTAGTACATGATTCTTTGCAGGGCAGGGTTGTTAATGTACAAGCTATATCACCAGGAACTGGACATGTACCTCCTACCAAGCAGGATAAAAGCAGGCCAAAAGTGTTCCTCAGCTCTCGTTT